>NW_005842482.1:971883-977387 GCF_000455745.1 Alligator sinensis
GGACAATCTATTTATTTTTTCAATTTTACATCCTTAAAGAGATGCTTGATGCATTTTTTTGTTCTCTACATCAGGGTTTCAACTGTCCACATTCTTTAGTTCCTGGACATATTTATCCAATGCCTTCACCTTGTACTCATTTATATCTGTATAATGTAAATGTAGAACATTACCACTCTGACATGACTGAGTTTTATACACATTTTCTAAAGATATGATTGACCAAAGAATACCAAGCAGTGGAGAATCCCACATGAGAGATGCCCCTTGTTTTTGAAGTGTCTATATTTTTACAATAATAGAATGGAATGTGGGAGTCCCTGGGTCATTTTTACTAGATACATGGGCAGACTGCTTTAGGACAAGAAGTCATCTGGGAAATAGTTTTCTAATTGCTAGTTAAGATTTAATCCTCTGTGGGTTTTCCTGCTCAATACTTTCCTGTCATTATTTATGGGAGACTTTGAAAAATACCACACACACACACAGACACACACACACACACACACACACACACACACACACTTTTTACTTCATTGGAGATCATGCTTCTTTTTGTTGCAGGATTTACTGTCGCAGGTTAATTTTTACCATGAGGTGTTATGCATTTGTTTAACCTGACAAGATATGCCATTTACCAGTATTTTTTTCTCAGATAACTAAAGTGTTTAAAGCTAAATGTAAAAAAAAAAAAATCTTTCTATTCTGTCAGTCATCAGTAATGCTCTTTGCTTTCCCACCTTTGCAAACACAAACACATCTAATAGCTAATCTGAGAGATCATCACCTTCAATTGCAAGTTTCCAGAATGACTTCAGACTAGAATTATATTGCTTACTTTAATTAGCTGAACTACATAATGTTGGTATTAAAACTGTTGAAAGCAAGCTCCTCAATGCTGCACAAACTAAAGTAATGCTGTGTCTCATTTACATTCCTCTCTCAGTGTCAGCAGCAGATCTATAAATAGAACAGACTATACACCAAAATTTATTATTGCAGCTGATAGCAATTTTCTTTTTTAAAGGTGTCTGAAGGCATTATTCAGATAGATTCATTCTGGTAGTCTTTCCAGCTGAGATTCTCCCTCTCCTGAAACAGTGGGTGGTCAGCTTTGAAAAACGCTAATGTACTGTTAGGCACAAAGACTGTCAGAAGAGTTATTTATTTTCTTCTTTTAATGAATGCAGGGGTTCTTTCAGCTCTAGATGATTTCCTCTAATCTGAATGTCTATGGGTTATGAAGCAGTGGGCATATTTTTAAAAGTCATACCCCTATGGCATTTTATCACTAAACTTTCCAGGGATTATGCTATTATCAGGAAAAACATAATGTCAGTGGTTTGACATAGCTCACATTATGTCTTCTGCAATCAGACCCATGGGCACATATGACCTTATCAAGTGTAGGACAGATGTGTTTGCACGGTCAACATACTGAGGATCTATAGCAATCATATAAACTAACCTATCTAGCTTGTCAAGCTAGTTTTTCATCATAAAAGAAAAGAAAAGCAGGAGCTTTTAAAGACTCTAGTCCTAATAATACACATTAACTTGAAATGCTTCATGTACAAGTCCCTTTTTATCCATTTAGGTTTCTATATTGCTTCCATCACTGTGATATCTGTGTGCTTTAAAAATGTATGTGAATAGTTATATTTGCTTTTCTCATCCCATCCAAAGTCAAATGAAATTGGTTAGAACAAGGTTCTTTGGGTAGATGTGAGATCTTTTATTAGACCAACTAAATAGTTGGAAAAAATTGTTCTTTGCCGCTTCTTTAGATTCTCTATATGCCTGGAGAAGGGTGTTTGTGCCTGGAAACTTGCAAAGAACAATTTTTCCAATTATTTAGTTGATCTAATAAAAGATATCACATCTACCCAAAAAACTTTGTTAGCCTATGTTCTTAGACCAACATGGCTACAACCAACAACCCTAATTGGTTAGAACATATTTTCTCTTCTCTCTTTGAATATATTTAATGCCTTCATAAATGATAATGTTGGATATATCAGGAAAGAGATGTCACCCTTCTATTCTGGTTCAATTTCAATTTAACTACTACTTCAGGTATTCAGGTATCTTTCTTCTCTTACGTACCATTGTGTTGTCAAATGCTATCATAAATTCTTTAATGTATGTATAGATGCTTTGCTTTTGTACAAAAAACTAACATGGCTTTCTCTTTCTCTCCATCTCTCCCCTTTAAAAACTTAAAGCAAACAGCTATTTTTTTCTTATCAGTTATTTTAAGCATATTATAGAAGATGAATATGTAATGAGAAGATCTGGAAGTCACATACTGTGAAATGAAAAAAGAGATAAATTAACACTATAAAATGGATTCCCTAAAATAGAGCCCATTTACTCAAGTAACTTCTAAAGCACTTATGCATTTCCACTGTAAGGTATATACACTGAAAAACACAAGTTAAAAGCAGAGATGAAAACAATTCAGCAATAAATCTGAAATTATTGGAATTCAATGAAATTGAAAAAAAATGCTGCCTTAGTGTTTTGGTATTTAAAAGACTTCTTTAAAAAGATATATCTTTATAACATTTTTATTTTTATTTAAATCCACCAGTGATACAGAAAATTGGTTCTGTGACTGCCCTAGACTCTACTCTGGAAAGCTTTGCCAGTTCACAACTTGTGATGAGAATCCATGTGGAAATGGTGCTACTTGTTTTCCAAAATCCAATCAAGATGCTGTTTGCCTCTGTCCTTATGGAAGGGCTGGAATCCTCTGCAATGATGGTAAGAAAGATATTGTTATGGGTTGGGCATAACCATCACCATTCATTCAAGGTAGCAACAAGAAACAGTTAAGCTCCTTTATGGCACAAGGTGGCTGAAAGAATACCAACATTTACCCCAGCCACAAACACTTGAAACCATCCAAAAGAGTAGCATAGACCAGGATTTTCACCAGCTATTGTTTTGTGATGGCATTTATGCCTGTGAAAGGTCCAAAGAAGCTGAGAGAAGGCAACAGAAGCCCTAATAGCATTGTCCTAAAAAAAGTTAAGTGTGGGATTTACAGGCTTGGATCTGAAAGCAAACAAACTATTTTCTCTTTGATTGTTTCTGTATTCAGAGAAACTGGGCTCTGTACATTTAGTGAAAGCAAACAAGATTGCATCAAAGATACCCAATTCCATCAACAATTTCTCCTCCAAATAGTAACAACCGACAGGCCCTGAACTTTAGATAACTTTTCAGTCAAAGAGAAATGACAAATTAGCAGGGACTTTGATGTGAATCAGCAGACAGGAACAGTAAAATGAAGGAAAATGAGTAATGCTAATCAAATAAGCCAACTTGACACACATTAAAAATGACAAATTCTCTCCTCCTCATGTTCTTTTCAAACACTACAAGTAACAGCAGGCTCTATTACTGAGGTTCACTGGCCGAAAAGATAACTTACACAGACCTAACACCCTAACCTGCCACAGGTAAGGAGGGGAACCACAGCAGTTCCTATAAAAGGTTTTTAATATGCGCACAAGAGATTCCAGGTAGAGGGCTATGTGCCTCTGCTACAGGGGAAGGTAAAAATCCCCAGAGCCTGTATCAATCTGACCATAGGGTAAAATTCCTTCCTAACCTCAAATGTGGCAATTACTCTGACCTTGAGCAAAGGGAGAAGATCCCTACCCCCTAGCCAGGAAACCCTGGCTTTTAAGTTCTTGCAGGAGCATCAGCACACCCCTGTCAAAATCCCTGGTTTTGGCTTTAGCCAACACCCAATGCCCCTGAGGAAGGCCTGACATACGTAGCAGAAGCTGACTTGAGGGTGATGGGGAACAAACACTTGCCTGGGATCATTTAGACAGGGATAATTTTGCCTTGAGGCAGGGATTGGACTAGATGGGCTCCTGGGGTCTTTTCTAGCACTATGGTTCTATGATTCTATGGATGCAGATTTTTAAACTATAGGCCTATTGCAGAAATGTCATAGATGAAGCTGCATACCTATATGAACTTTGTACATATGTGAGAATGGGATAGTAGTAAATGACAGAAACTTTGCAACCTAGTTGCAACCAATGCACTGTGCTTATTTTCCTACTAGATACACACCCGAGAGCCTATTAACATTTCTAGGTAGCACAGTTAATCAGGTGTTTCCCCATATTCTAGTCAATGCTATCATTTGAACAAACAAATAGGACCTGTTTTGCCCAAAAATTATTCACACTCCTCCAGCAGGGGTTTCAACATCTAGCTGAGGATAGAATTGTAACTTCTGTCATAAGCTTTGTAAATTATGGGTGATAACTTTGGCCTGAATTTTCAAAGTATTGAGATATCTTCCTGAACCTTTGTCCAAAACAATTGCATGTCCAGCAATGCTATTCAATAGTGTGAAACAGAAAGCAATGAAGGCTGTATCTAGGTCAAAATGTAGAGGGGATTTTAGGGAAACAATATGTAATGATTCAAATATGAACGTTGCCATATCACTAGGACTTACAAGAAAACAATGCCATGGGTTTTTCATGAGCTTTAATTAGATGACCTCTGGAGGTCCCTTCCAGTCCTACTTCTCTATGACTATTAGAGACAGCATTGTCCTGTCACATCAGAAAGAGCAGAGTGCCAGAACATTGGTTTGGTCTGAGTCAGAAGACAGTACTGCTGAGCTACCAACACCTGTACAATCACCATTTCTGTTTTTGTTTTTTGAGGTGGCACAAAAGTAGCTAACAGGGCCACGAAGGTTAAAGTCTCTCTGCCAGGGTAGCAGTGGCAGTAGGCACAGTGGCAGCAACAAGGTTGGACGTGGCAGCAGGGGTAACCATTTTTGGCCCCCTCCAAGTAGGTGTCTAGGCCTGGTCACCTGTCCCTTGTTATACTACTGACAGCACTAAAAGAAGTAATGTAGGGAGGAATACCAGCAGTCAGTGATTCAGATCTAACATAAGGGAAAGTCATGCTTTTGTAAGCAGAAGAAAGAAGAAATCCTGCTGAGGAGAGTAAATGTGGAAACTACACCACATCAGACCAAGCCTTAAAGTCTGATATTTGACCTTTGCCATATTAGAGGCATGTAAGTGAGAATACATTATAGGATCCCTAATTATGATATTGTGTTATAGCACAGGGAGAAGGAAGCTATCCCTCCCAGGTACAGTCTACTTTCCACCGGTTGTACCCCATGATGCACATTTCTCGGGTTTGTTGTTTGTTTGGTTTTGGGGGGGGGAATTCATAATATTTTCCATTCCAAAGGGCTCATTACATTTTTATATGATACATAATGCATTCAGCTAATTTAAAAATGTGGGAATGGGAATACTCACATGCTTCAAGTTACCAAGCTCTGCAGAATGAATATCAGTCTGCAAACAAATCACTCATTCTTAGCTATGTCGTTGCACTCTTTCACCTTCAGAGTAGCTCAGGTCTACCATCTAAATGTAGCAGCTTGATGACAGCAGACACCCAATGGGGATTTCCATAGGTAGAAAACTGCATAATCACAATGT
>NW_005842482.1:977397-1020533 GCF_000455745.1 Alligator sinensis
AGCGTTGCTGATCAAGAATTTATTTTCTGGGTCACCTGCTGTCAACCAGGTCCTAATGCCCTACTTCTTATTTTAAATGTTTACATATTGCAACTGGTGGCACTGAACTCAGAACAATAGCCAATGCACTGAGCCAGGGCTAAAGATGGAAGGCTGGATTCTTATCTTATTCAAACTAAAGAGTATGTAAAGAGTAATGTCACTGAAGTAGGTGAAGTTATAGCATAAAAAATGGGAGCCACATTTCACATGATAATGAAAAAGCTTAGTGGGTAACAAATATTTTTGGGTAATAAGAAAGAAAGATACATGATAAATAGGCCACTCTGGCTAGAGTAAGTAGGTATAAATTTCCTGAAGCTTGGCTAAATGTACTAGTAGGGTAAACAGTGATGTATAGGTGAAATTATTTTAGAGGACTTTTTCACTGAGTGCCAAAATCTTCTTTTTGAAATCAATTACAAATCAAACTCATTTTAGTACCTTCACTGCTATAAGTAACGGCTGCTTACTACTATAATGTGTGTTCTTATCACCATTCATTCTTTGAATAATGACACCTAATAACACAGGGGTGGACAATTATTTCAGTTGGAAGGTCACTTAATGAGTTTTGGG
The DNA here is from genome assembly GCF_000455745.1 of Alligator sinensis. Lineage (NCBI taxonomy): Eukaryota > Metazoa > Chordata > Crocodylia > Alligatoridae > Alligator > Alligator sinensis. The sequence continues at coordinate 978,016 of NW_005842482.1, forward strand.
GACCTATCAGGGGGCACATCCATCTCTGTCTCTCTATGTCTTGCTCTTTCACTCTGTCTCCTCTCCTCTCCTCTCCTCTCTCTGTTTGTCTCTCTCCCTCTGTTTCTCTCACCTCTCTTGCAGGATAGATCCTGTGAATTGGTGGCTATTCATTTGCTGGCTGAATTGAATCTGTTGGCAGACCATCATAACCTCTTGCCAATGGCATGGTATACAACAACAAAACACAGATGCTATACATTTTAGTTATTTAGGGTTCAGGTGCATGAGTTGGAGAGAGCCCTGAACAGCTTTAAAGAAGAGTTCTCTGGGCTTCTTGCACATTTCCAAAGCAAGAACAGATCCTTCTCAGGTTGCCTTTCCAAAATAAGTAGTGAAGCCCTGTCATGAAATCTATGTTGTCATCCTAACACATACCCATGCGTGTACGCACACTCACTTTTGTTCCTATTCATCATTACTAGTTTGTCAGTTCTTGCAATTTTAGTCTCACAATCTTTCTATATTTTAAACCTGCAAGCCTTTCCACATCCAAGTACTCCCACATCCAAGTACTCCCATTTGACTTAAAATAGTTTTAACTCATTAAAGCAAGGACAGAATTCGGCTTAGTAGAAGTCAATGGGAAGACTGCATTTGAAACATCTTCTCACTGCTGATGCATGCACATTATAACTAGTAAAAAGTAAGCAGAGAAATAAAAGACACAAAATGCCCTACTAAGATATAGCTCTTAGTTTCAAAGACCATTCTGTTAGTTATATATTAGTGTCTAATATACCATAATATTCAAAGTTCAAATGTGAGAGTCAGAAACAGAATTTGAAGATTCCTCTTAACTAATGTGAAAATTGGAAGAGTAATATATGAAAGGATGTCACACGCTCAGTCCTTCATCCTATTTTTAGCCCTATAGTTACTGTCGCTGTTGCCAGGAAGATGATATTCTGGAAGATTTTTTTATCCAATTATTTGTTGGAGGTGAAGTTTGAGATTTCCAGCTTATCATAATTCTTGTCTTTGCAGTTAGTAATGCTGGATTTAAACATCTTTAACACCCCTAGAACTCATCTACAAAGGGAGGAAGAGGGGGGAGTCAAGTTTGTACTGAGTTGAGATGCACAACTTCTGCATATTTCATGATGCAGTGTACCTATTTCAATACAGCCATCTGGCTCTTTTTCCTGTCTGATTCATGGCTTCTGCACAGGGGATGACTTTCTCCATATTAAATGCCCAGCACTGCCAGCAGGTGTCCCATGTTCCTTTGCGCTGCTCCTGGACTCTGCTAATGACAGGATTTCCAGGCAAGGGTTTCAGGCTGTGAATCCCAGTCTCACATAGGCATCTAACTCTTACCTAAGCCTGAAAGAGAGGTGGGCTTTCAAGTACACAAGCAGATTTCTTGTTGGCTGGTTCAGGCTTCCTGTGGTCAGTGTAACAAGAGCTGCAAGCATATAATATGCAGAGCCATATGACTTCAGGCAAGGGGGAACTTTTAGGCACAGCACCACACCTGAGTCTCTTTTTTAATCCCTTTATGAATCCCTTAATTCCTCTTCTTTAAATGCAGGATAAAGCTTCTGCCTTTCTTCATAGAGATGATATGAGGCACTTATATTATATTGATAGGGTCTATATAAGTGCCAGAAACAGACAGAGATGAAAGTTGGAAAGGAAACATGCACATGTGCTTATAATTGCTAAGAAACAGAAGATATGTTTATGATCCAGAAATGTTGGGTACTATAGTAAACAAAAATATTTAAAAATAAATAATAGATAAATGCAATTAACTAAATAAAACATCTGATAATTATTGAACAGCATTATGAAATAGTATCTACATGTTTTGTCATATAGTGAGTAATTATTCAGTATCTGATTTCTATGTAACAACAGTACGCCAGACACAGCTGGAGACACTGACATGTATGTTGATCTTGCATTCCTTACATAATTTCAACATAAAGCACACATGCAGCACCCAACTCAGATCTCACAGCTCTGTAGAGAAGTACAGTATACTGAACTAGTAACCACAGACAAATGTTTCAGTTGAAACGATAGGCCCTTTCTAAGAAATTCATTCACACTAAGCACATCTACGCAAGATGCTTATTTTGTGGTAGCCTAATAACACTGCGCAGTAGCAAGTTGGTCAAAACCATGTACTAAACTAAATGTACAGTAACTACAGTGCATTAATTTGTGTAGATGTGCCCACAGACACCTAAGATATATTTCTGCTAAATATCATGGAAACAGGCAGGTCCTGAAAGTGTCCTCAAAACAGGTGTCCAATCTACCAAAACTCTCATACAGTGTCACATTTTAACAGACTTTCTTCCATATATCCTGCACAATCCTGTTCCAAACATGCCACTTTTGGTTAAGATATTTTAAGGTGCCTATCACTGCAGTGACTATGAGATTCTAAAGCGATAACTCTAAGACTGATTTAAAAACTACTTGACTGTGTCCATTAAATGTCACATGCATATAGACATGAAGCCTCTCAGTTGTACTCTTCTGTATTTAGTAATATGTAGTAGTGTTTTAATCCATCTGAGACATTTGTTTATGCACTCTTAGCAAATTTTCTCTCTTGAGGCTTGTAAATGTTTCCCTCAAATCTCTTCCGCAGAGCATTTTGCAATTACAGTATTTTAAAGGGACATTATAAATGAGTGATTATATTGGTTCTTAGAAAATGAATAATTACTATATTTTTTTCACATAGAGCATGCCCCTATATATAATATGCAACTTGTTTTAAAAGGGAAGCCTGAAAAAAAAAATACCATCCTTACTGGGAACTGAGTAGCAGCAGCTAGAGAGCTGAGCCTGGTCCCAAGTCTGGTGTCTGAAGACCAACTCAGCATGCCAGATCCAAGGCTACATACTAAATCCAAACCTGTGCATTGACTGCAGCATACCAAATCCAGGAGTGGATGCTGGGTCTGGGTCCAGGCACTGACATGTACCAATTCAGACCCAGCACTGGCTCTGCAACTACATGCTGGGTCTGACCTCATGTGCTGGCTCTGGGGCCAGGACCCAGGCTGGGTCAGGCTATGGACCAACCTCATATGTCAGCCTAAAATCCAGCACATGGGGCCATGTCATTCAGCTTTGAGTGCTCCCCACAGGTCCAAAACTTTGGCAGTGGAAGACAGGTGGCAGCATTAGCTGCTGTGGGTCCCAGAGCCATGGTATTTAACACTGCCACCACACCCCCAACACCAAATTTCCAGACCAATGGGGATCCATTTTTTGTGCATATAAAATGCATCTCTTTTAATCAGCTGGTTGTGTGGTGGGAAAGGTGCAGGTATTTTATGAGAAAATATGGTAATTCTACTTAATGTTCACACTAGGCAGAGCTGGTTAAAACAACAACAAAAAACAAGAAGTTATTAATTATTTTTAATAAGTGAAAAAGATACTGTTATTTAAACCATGATTAACATGTCCCAAAAACAAATTGTCACTATTTTATTCATTTTACAAAAATAAATTGTTTTGAAAAAGGCCATTTTTGACAAAGAATTTGTTCTATCCAAAAGCTTATGGCCAGTTCTGCATTGTCTGTAGTGAAAAATGCCCATCTCTAGTATGTGAGCATTCATGTATATTTGCCTAATGTAGCTAAGGCAATCTAATTGTGTGTACATTGCTTTTGATACACAGATCTATTTTGTGTGGCATGCATACATGCAAATAGATGCCAGGGTCCTAGTAACTCACATGTAGACCCAAATCAATGTACAAGAAAAAATGTATTATAACATATCACCTAAAATAGGCGTCAGTGCAGCTTAGTTTTGGCATCAGTCTTGAGAGAGAGAGATTTCTTTCTTTATCATATTTTTCTTCTCATAAATCCCATGCCAGACTTATGTATAATCTTGTGTATTCAGAGAGAATAATAAGAATTAAAGTGTGGTTTGGGGGAGGTTTTAAACAAATTCTTCGGTTAGAATTAAATGTCAATTAGATATTTTTGAATGCACCATGCCTCACTTCTGCAACGAACCCAAACCAGTGTTTGCCAACTTTGCCCTTTCTGTGATCTCATGTTACAACAGAACAAATGGTTCATAACATCCTTTCCAATTTATCCATAAGAAAACAAGCTCCCTGGCATCATTCATGACATGTCTGTGGGCATGTCTAGATTATCTACCCAGTACTCTCAAGACTGCTGCCAAAACTAATTCACATAGACTGTTTCCACCTAGAGTGCTCCCGGCACTGAGGATACACTAGGGACACAGCCCAGCACCCATCTCAAGCAAACCAGAGACAAAGATCACAAAAATGTGGGGGGAAGGTAGCCCTAATAATCCTCGTTGCTTTAGGTCAGGGTTTGGTGTACACAAAGTGGAAGTGGGGGAATGCTACTTAGTTTTCACTAGGAATTTCAAGAGTGTTGCAGAAGCAGTTTAGACTTCCTCCCAAATAGAAAAGCCATAGTCTAAGACATGCTGTAAACAGCAACACAGATGACAGATGGCACAGAAAAACCTGGAAGCATGTCCAGTTTTGCTACTACCAAGGTTCAATTATTTGATTAAAAATCCAATATTGTGAATTGGTGCCACTGTTCCTTCATCTCGTCTCCCATGAATACCAGTAGATTTTGTTTCTTAGCTGAAAGAACTGCACGCTGAGAATACTGATTTCTTGTTAGTGAGAGAAAGTCATTGTAGAATGGTTCATAAGACTTTCTTCTATCCATGTATTGATCTAGCTGTGTAGGAGGCTTTGAGTAGGACAAATAGGGAGGTGATACAATGGCTCCCCTAGCAAAAAGTAGGGCAGGGTGGCACCTTAGAGACCAACCCTGTTCAGAGAGGCATGAGCTTTTATTAGGAACAACCTACTTATCAGACAGTAATTCAACTTCAGACTAACATGACTAACTACCACAATGGCCCCCCAGGTCAGTGGCATTCAGGGAAACACTTGTGGTAGCAATTACAAATCAATTATATACTCCCAGGATCCAGAGAGAGGTATGTGGCCGTGTTAGTCTGAAGTCAGGCAGAAGATTCATCTTATAGGATAACTCAGGGGGTGCATCCACACATGTAGGCGCATGCACTTTCAGCAGCAAAAATAGTACTTTTTAATATAATGGCAAAAAAAAAACCCTTTGCCTCAGTGTACACCCCTGCATGTGCAATTTGGTATAGAGCAAATTGCCCCATGTCAGGGAAACTGCCCTTTCCCCACTCCTCCTGACTCCCGGCATTCTGGCAGACCTAGGGCACAACTAAAGGAATGGAGACACTCTGTCCAGCAGCCAGAGGATCTCCCTGGAGGACCAAGTCTCTGTCTGCTGGTGCATGCTTCTGTCATGTGTGCCATGCCGCTTTTTTTCTCAATGTTTTGTGGGGTTTTTTGCTGCTGGGATTTCCCAGTAGCAAAATTTTCCCCTGCGCTGCAAATTTGCAATGCAGGGCACATCTTATACATGCCTAGCATGCAGTTTGTGGTGTCACAAATAAGTTTGCAGTGCCACAAACCTCATGTGCCTGCACATCAGGATACAGCCAGGGGTGTCAAACACACAACCCGCAAGCTGAATCCAGCCCATGGAGACCTATGATCCAGCCCATGGGCCTTGGACCAACCCTGCACCCCACAAGCAGTACATGGACTGGCACAGTGCACTGGCTACAGAGCTGGTCAGCATCAGGTTGTGGCAGAGGCAGCATGCAGGGCTGATCTGGCAGGGAACCACATTCATCATGTGCCCAATGTCAGCCTCTGTGTGCTGGCTCTAGTGTGCGTGGACAGCCTAAGGCCTGATCCAAACTAGCCCAAGAGCCAACATGCAGGACCAGACTGGCAGGGTGCCCCATTCAGCGCACACCCCAAGCACCATGTGCACATTAAGCCCTAGAGAAGGGCTGGCACATGCAGCACATGGGGCTGGACTGGCCACACATACAGCATGTGGCACAGGGGACTGACACTAGGCATGCATGCTGGCTCTGGTGCAGCCCAATCCAGTTCACAGACCAGCCCAGCAACCTTAATCTTGTCCCATAGCTGACACCCCTGGACTAACTGAATTACAAGCAACAGCTCACTTCATCATCTGTTGCTCATGATTGTTGTTTCAGTTAGTCTATACGGTGCACCTCTACCCTGCCTTCTCCTAGGATCTAGGTCCAAGTAACAATCTCTTTGTCAGCATGGGAACTAGAATCAAAAGGATAGTAAAGTGCTAAGAATTACTTCTCAGAGGAAAAAAAAGAAACAGTTACATGAGATAAGTGTCTATGAGCTCAACAGGGAAATTAGCTGACCGCCGCTGTGGAGCCCTAGGAAAGAGCTGGGCCTTCCCAAATCCAGTGAACATTAAGTATGAAGGAAAATCAGATGTGTATAGATAGCTAGCTTATTGTTTAAGATCTGTTTCTTCTTACATGGACTTTTTGTTAAGTAAATGATACCTTGCTTTAAGGATACATTTTGGTCACCAATTACTTAATTGCTTCTGGAGGGACAAGTGCTATAGGGTTCAAATTTCAGTCAGATATGATGAGATCATCCAAATGAGTCATAATGGATTGCAACCAGGACCCAGTCTCTTGAGTGAGAGAATTGCCCATTTCCATCCCAAGGAAGGTGACTGTTAAAGCCCGGAGACCTGGAAGAGGATTATTGGAGTAGGAAAAAATCTGAGAGTCATGAAAGGTCTCAGAGCAACTCATAGTGTGTTATTTGTATAAAATGTTGTTTAAAGAACAGGTTGTACTTACTGCAGTTTTCAAACAGATTTAAAGTATAGTTGGATGTGGATTAATCCATGTCTGAAGTGCAAGAGGTGTGGATAATCATGGCAAAGTCCGCATCTGTACTTCTTTCCATGTTCAGACACTATGTATCTTCTGTCACATGAATATTCAGCAGTAGGGGCAGCTGCGGAGAAGCAAGGATATACAAATGGCCGACTTAATTTTGGTCTTTGTGTTCAGAGCTTGTCACAAGGAAATCTCCTTCATTTTCCTGAGAACTCACAGTCCAGAATTTTAAAAATCATAAAAATTAGTGGGCAGAGTCAATGGCAGGGGGGCTGGACTCGATGATCTTGTGAGATCCCTTCCAGACCCTAATGTCTATGAATTTATGAATGTCTATGAAAAAATTATTGTTAATTTTTGTAAATTCTAAAATTTTGAATATGTTTAATGAATCGTTTCTCTTTATGTGTCAAATGATTCAGATGATACAGCAAGTGTCAGTCTGCAGACAACAGAAATATGTAGTTCCTTGAACTGTTTTAATTTATTTAATTTTATTATGGACATCTATTTCCATTAATACTTAGTGTATAGGAACTTATGAAAAAGTATGGTGAGTTAAAAGGGAGCAGGGACTTAGCGTGGTATAGATGTTCATCTGTTTGTGATGGTAAGTGAAAGCTAAAGAAGAGGCACTTTGCCCTGTTTCATTCAAAGGCAAGTTGTTCCAGTTTAGCTTTTACTTACCAGAGGACGTATTGTTTGTATTTTTCTTTGTCTGTGCATTCCTTAAGCCTCCACAATATGCTCTTATGTGCATTCTTCTCCACACATGCGCGTGCACACACACACACACACACACACATATATATGAGTGACAGTGTTAATATGAACTGAAGAACTTCCTTTGGGACTTGTCTTTTGTTTCTTTCAGCTTTGAGTAAATCTTGTTTCTGTGTAAAAAAATAATTCTTAGGGGCCAGCAGGTGGCTCCATTTGCCAACAATTCTGTTGTAAAATAACCCTCTTTTATTATGGCATACAATCAAAGTGGTTAGACTCAGATAGAAGGTGATTTATACACAAATATGCCTATATATGTGTGTATGTAAATGTGTGTATATAGACAATAGTAGCATTACAACAATAAATGATTAGCACCATTTATAATTTATAAGCACTAAAATGAACTGTTATACATAGACTTTAATAGATACATTTTAGAAAGATTTGCCATAAAACTTAATTTCTTTTTCTTTGTGCAGCTATCAATATTAGCCATCCCAGCTTCAGTGGCATGGATGCTTTTGGCTATACTTCATTTCTAGCCTATTCTGCAATCCCAAATATCAGCTTCTACTATGAATTTCACCTAAAATTTCTATTGGCAAATCACCACTCAGCATTACAAGATAACCTGATATTTTTCACTGGACACAAGGGGCAGGGTGAGTTGTTTTAATATTTTAAACTTTTCTTTAGGAGCATGATAAACCATCAAGAACTGAAGAACAAAGTACTTAGTACTGGAAGAGTAAAGTATGCATAGATTTATTTTTGTGTGATTGTGTTTTGAATATATATTTTATTAAGAGAAAAATACCTCAGTAAAATTATTCTATAAATAAACATCAGTCAAAATAATCAAACAATACAGTGATTTCATAAAAAGAATTATAGTCATTTGTGGTGATTGGAAAAGCTCCCAGATTTACTAATAAAACAAAAGGAAAGCATAGAGTGAAGCTTCTCTTACTGTTTTGTACCACAAACACAAATTTGATAACTGATTTCTATTTCTTTTGGGCCCATTCTGATCAGATGTGGAATATTTCCCAGCATGCTATTCCATTTTGAGTCTGCAAATCAGTCAACAAGCCTGTGTGCCTCAAGCCCTTTGTTGGTAGCAGACCAAGTGTAGAACCATGGAACTTCTAGTCTTGAAGCTCAAGTTAATATAATGTGCACTAATGCTACCTAAATATCAGGCCCTGTCCACACTGAAATTAGAGCCATACCTGTTACATTCATGTAACTCAGTAATAAGAAACAAAAATATGTATTTCTACTGGTTAAAGAAACAACCATGCTTAAACATGATCACAGCTAGTACATTACTGAATGTTGTGGAGTTCTCTACACTAGACTGAATTTGAATTCCCACATAGCACTGGAGTGCAGCCCCTTCAGGAGTGAAGCAACGAAAAGGCTGGTATTGACAAGCCACCAACATTTGCTAACGTTTTCTTCTATTTTGACATCTAGACTGTCTACAGAGGTACACGGTTCCCTACTGACATGAACATTCCCACATTTTCCTACCCATTGGGGATCTGCAATATCAGTAGTGAAAAAGTGGGGGGGGAAATCTCAGAAAAAAAATGTCAGTCATAGACAGAAAAGACATGATTTCAGAGTTACCAGGTTGAGCAAAACTCTTTATTTGTCTCATATGCTGACCTGGAACTCATTTCTGTAACTTTTGTTCTTTGGGCTTTTCTGCGTGGGTTGCTTTTTGTCATTTGGAATGATAATCTTTCTTCAGATTTAAACTTACTAATGTCAGTGCCTTAACCTGTATGTCTGTCATAGAAACATAGAAAATTAGGGTTGGAAGGGACCTCAGGAGGTCTATTCCAACCCCCTGCTTAAAGCAGGACCATCCCCAAGTAGGTCATCCCAGCTGAAGCTTTGTCTAGCCGGGACTTGAAAAACTCCAAGGATGGAGCTTCCACCACCTCTCTGGGTAACCTGTTTCAGTGTTTTACTACCCTTCTCCCCTTCTAGTGAGAACATTTTTCCTAATATCTAACCTAAACTTCCCTTGTTGCAACTTGAGACCACTGCTGCATTGTTCTGTTATCTGCCAGCACTGAGAACAGTCTAGCTCCATCCTCTTTCAAACCCTCCTTCAGGTAGTTGAAGGCTGCTATTAAATCCCCTCTCAGTCTCCTCTTCTCTAGACTAAACAAGCCCAGTTCCCTCAGTCTTTCCTCATAAGTCAATAGGTCACAAACATAGTCTGAGTTAACAGGAAAAGCTAATGCTCCAGAGAGATAAAAAGGTGAACAACCCTTCTTTGTAGTTTTAAGAGAGTGAGATTTCAAAAGTAGCTATTTTAAAAACATGTTTGGGAAGGTGTCATGCACTGTTCTATGAGCTAGACATAGGAAATAGAGAGAAAATAATAGGAAATACACTATTTTTAACACACTTGGTTTTTTAGCACTTTTTTTGTATTTTTTCTGCATCTCCCACTCCTTCCCTCTCTCCTACCCCTCAAGTTTCCTGGACTATTTGAAACTACTTCTTCTACCTCCTCATGATAAAACAGCCACTTTCAATTCACTTCCAATTAAAAAAAAGTCTAAGTCTTCATCGTTTACTCTGCTAGATGATTTCACGGGAACAAGGATAACTTGCATTAGTGACAAATGCCTTGCTTTAGCTAGCTTTTGTTTTAAATCAGTTTAACTTAATTCATTAATTTGTTAGGCAAACCAAACTGACTTCATCAAGGATTAACTAATTGCATCTCTACTACGAATTTGCCCAGCCTTAGATAGATCTGCTTAAAATCAATCTAAAGGAGTTCAGGATTTACAATGCTAACTAGCTATCTAGTGCTTGAAGGCTCAAGGCTTTGGTTTCTCAGCTGGCTCAAAACATGGTCTTTACCACTAGCTAAATTGCAGTCATTATCAATTTAGCAGTACTTGTTTTCAACAATAGTGCTGTTTCATCAGTTATATGTGTTCACTCTTGATGAACATTACCCCACCCAATCTATCTACTTATTATGGGCATAAACAGCTTTGAGCCATTTGGTGTACTGGGTTTATCATTATTAGAAATGACTCAGCTCACCATTCTGAATGTGGTGTTAGGCAATCTATCACCTACGCAGGTAGTATTTTGTATTGTACAAACACTAAATAATATTCATACCTCCTTTTTTAAGGACAAGAAGAGGTCACAGACATTCAGTGCTATTTCAACAATCTTTCAGTGAGAGGAACTCAATTTCACACAAACTGCACAAGTGTAGATGACTCCAAGTTGAAAGTGTTAAGAAACGTGACTAAGCATAAATAAGACAGAGGTATTCAGTTTCATTACAGAGGATGGGAAAAATACAGTTAGTAAACAAATGGAATAAATGATAACAATTTCCTAGAATTTTACTAAAACACACATGTTATATGAACTTTGTTTTGCCTATATTACACATATACAGAAAGATTTACTCACCCTTCTGTGTTTTGTAGTAAGTCCTGTTTTAATTACATGGGTTTAATTCAGCAGCGGTGAGGGAGAGAAAGCAGGGAACCTTTGTCTTAGATTTGGGCCAGGAAAGCAGCTGCTGCAGCTCTGGATGAGGCCAAGGTGGCTCATGTGGCAGATAGTAGGCGTGTGGAGTGGGAGAGAGTGGACAGTGCAATGGGGAGCACAGGGAAGGGGAAGTGTGGTGTCGGGGGGGAAGCATGGGGTTAAGGGCAGCAGAGGATTTGTCTGGGGAAGGGACACTGAGCAAGGGAAGCATAGGGAAGGGGGTAGGAAAGAGGGCGTGCAGTGCAGGGAGGGGTGCAGTGCTCGGAGCAGCATAGGGAATGGGCACATGGTGTGGTGGGGAAGCATGGGGGAAGGGGCAGCAGGAAGATCATGGGTGAAGAAATGGGTGGGGCAGAGGGAAAGGGACACATGAAACACAGGGAAGGGCACAGGGGAACATGAGTGCAGTGTGAAGGGACCATAAGGAAGGGTGCAGGGGAAGGTGAGCATGGCATGATGAGAGTGCAGGGAAGGGACATGGGAATGGAGCATGTGGTGCATGGGAAAAGGGATACACAGAGCAGGGTGGAGTGTGGGAAAGAGGGATGTGGAGTGGTGGGGGAGCTGCTGTGACTCTGACCCTGGCCCCAACTGGAGCTGAAGCCAAAGTTGCTGCTACTGGCCAGGTGCTCTCTTCCACCATGGTAGGGACAGAGACAGAGTGGCTGCAAAGGCAACCAGAGGATGGGCAGGCACCAGAGGAGGACAAGTGGCAGGAAGTGGAAAGCACACCGGGAAGCAGGCAGCAGAGGATCAGGCACAGGGGATAAGTGGCAAGGGAGAGACAAAGACTGTGGGATAGGCTGCCTGCCCCAGCTGCTGCTTTCCCTGCTACTACTTTCCCTGTAACAGTGGTAGAGGGGATGAATTTAAGACAACCCTCCAAAAACTTCATTTTGGACATAAATTTATAATTTTCCACTTCTAGAATCTAATAATTGGGGGATCGTCTTAAATTGAGGGTCATCTTGGATTCGGGGAAATATGGTATTCTACATAAAAACTGCTGAATGGTCAATATGGGGATTAGTCATTATTCTCACAGCTATATTTGGCTGTCTTGAGTTTAAAAAAAAAGACTTTGAAGTGATGTTTCAATATTTTCATTAACCAGAACATCTAGTCTCATGATACATCTAAGAAAAACAACAGTACTGTACCGGGACCTTATAACATAAGTTTCCATGAAATTCCATGTTCAGTCATCAGAGGGCACCAGAACACCAACTTGAAGTAAAATTAGAAAATAAATGGAGACCATTTAAATCTCTGTATAGCAGCTTTAACTCTCTATTTTTAAAACTAGCTAAGTGCAAGGATTGAGCAAACTGTTTTAGCTATCTGCAGGAAAACTTCATTTCTTGCTAGGAGGACTTCTCTTATTCCATTGAGAAGATATGCTGTTGTTTCAATAAGTCATTTTTTAATTATCTTATGCAAATAAACTTCCACCATTTTTCTCTTGGGGAGGTACTTTTACATCCTGTAAGATTTTTTTCTGTCAGGAAATTTCTTGATACTTAGTTTATGTATCCCCTTTCTTATTTTCTTCTGATTATTCCAAGTTAGCATTATCATGCACTATATCAATATATTCTTCCCTTTCTTTCTTCTAAGTAACTAATGAAAAGCCAGAATCAAAAAAGTACTTAGTCCTAAGGTACTGGATAATACTGGACCCAGGACAGAACTCTGGGAAACTTCCCCACACTACTCCCAACTGGATAGTAAGCCATTGAGAACTATGTATTGAGCATGATGATCCAACCAGTTATGTATCCCCTTTACAGTACTTCCATCTAGTCTGTATTTACTTAGCTTGTTAATGAGAATGTCATGAGAGATAGTGTTAAAAGCCTTGCTAAAGTTAAGTTATATCATATCTACTGCTCTTCCCCCATCCAGAGACCCTTTTACCGTAGAAGCAGGTCGAGTTGATCAGGCATGACTTGCTCTTCGTAAATCCATGCTGGTAGTTTTTGGTCACCTTGTTCTCCACTGGGTGCTTCCCAGTAGATTCCTTGAGGACTTGCTCCATGATCATTCCAGATATAGAGGTCAGGTTGATTGGTCTGAAATGTCCCAGATCCTCCTTCTTCCTTTTCTTAATGTTGAGCACTATATTTCATTTTTCCAATCATTCAGGACCTCCCCAAACCTTCAGAAATTCTCAAAGAGGATGGCTAATGGCTTTGAAATTACCTTCGCCAATTTCTTCTTTACACTAAGGTGCACCCCATTCCTACCAACTTGAAAGCACACTTAAAGGAGTAACACCAGTGATCTGTACATAAAACAATGACTAAGTGCAGGAAGGAGTTTTGATTTGTACGTCTCACCCTCAGAGTCTGGTAGAGAGGAGGAATTTCAGCACACCCTGCACTTCAGTGTTTCCTGTTGGCTTGCATAGCTGCCTCCTGTTCAGCATATTGGCTGTTATGAATCTCACTGTGACATGCTTGACTCTCCCATTCACTGTATCGGGCTCTACTCCCAGAACTCCACAACCAAAATTTAAGTGAGCTGACAGGGTATTACCATACCTAAGTCCTTATGTGAATATGGGCCAAAACCATTAAATAAATGTGGGTCCAACCTTGTTCTCTCTGTGCCCGCCTTTGCTCAAAGAGGCGTTCCCGGGCTGCCTTGGCGCGTGCCGCTAACTGGGTCTGTCCCACTCCTGCGGGAGGGATCCCGCTTTCCGCGGCCTCCAGTGCCAACACGCCTCTGGCGGGCACACAGGGCTCCAGCCTTCCCTACCTTAGATAGCAGGTTCTTCAGTCCCTTAGCACTGGCCTGAGGACTACGCGTCCTGAGGCCCCGTTGCCCCTGTGGGCTGCCTCGCCTGCGTCCCTGCCGGCTCTTCCTGCAGCTTCCTCGCCGGTATCCCTGCCGGCTCCTCCTCCAGCTCCCTTGCCGGTGTCCCTGCTGGCTCTTCCCCCGGCTTCCTTGCCGGTGTCCCTGCCGGCTCTTCCTCCAGCTCCCTCGCCAGTGTCCCTGCCAGCTCTTCCCCCGGCTTCCTTGCCGGTGTCCCTGGCGGCTCTTCCTCCGGCTTCCTCGCCGGCGGTTCCCGTCTCCGCCTTCTTACCAGCTCCAGCGCTGGCTCCGCAGCTGCGATCCACGCAGCGGTGGTTTCTTGGCGCGCGCACCACCCCTGCCCTCGACTCCTGCAAGGGGTAAGTAGGTGTTTCCCCTGGGTTTGGACTGGGGTTTCCCTCTAACCCTGGTGTCCCTGGGACACTCTCCATTTCCTAATTAAATACCGACTGCATCCATACATTTCTAGATTTCCATTACATATTACAATCCAACCCCAACCCCCTTTTCATAGAATCATAGAATTTTAAATAACAACCATATTTTAATGAATGGGTGTTCAAATCTTCAGTCTGGCAAAATAAGCTTCCATCTTCCTTGAGAAGCCAACAGGCAGGCCCATTTTCCTTAACTTGTGTTCTGGTGACTTTTATTCTCTTTCTATTCTGTTTGTTCCTCCTATAATCTTCTATTATAATAGATCAGTACAGTCATATAGGAAGCATTAAAAATCCACTGTAGATATTCAGTCATTTTACCTCAATGACAAGATTACCTCCAGTGAGTGTTGAGAAAAACTATTGCTCAGCAGTATTTTTAGATATTACAATTTATTTAGATTATTATAACTTTGTCAAGTTTGTTACAAAGCGCTATTAACATCATGCTGCCGCAAAGACCTTTTTAAAATGACCTTTCTATGCCTTTATAAAATATAATTAAACACTGAAGGCCAGTGTTGGCAGTCTTTTGCTTACAAATGTCAAATAGTTTTATTAGTTCTTTCTGGACACTATTCAGAGGGTTGGCCTGTGGACAGAAAGAACAGATTTCTGCCATGCTCATCTACAGTATCCTAGTACCAGTATAATTGTGTTCAGGTTTTTCAACGGTGCAGTTTAATTATTACGATAACAAAAAAAGTGTCTACATGAGATGCTGTTTTTCATTAGATAGTCTTTTAAGATGTTTTTCAGACACTGATGCTGCTTTGCTTAGGTACTTTTCATTGTGTGTGTATGTGTGTGTATGTGTATATATATATATATATATATATATACACACACAATAAAAGGAAATATGTACATACAGCTACCTTTTCCATTATAAAGGCAATCATCTACAAAAATGACTTAGGTCAGTACACCCTTACTTGGGGGACCTAGCTAACTAATGCTACATAGCCTGGCCTAACAGAACTATCAGTGACTTCCTGTATTTAGCATTTAGTTTAGATTCAGCAGCTCTAGATGACAGGGTGGGAAAAAAGACTTGTTCCTACTGTATGCACCAAACATAACAAGACTTGACCAACTCTTTATGAAACAGCTATGGATTAAATAACATATTAGCCAAATTAGAGTTGTGCTGAGGTATGATATTTGCAACCGTAAGCATGCCAGACCAGAAGTGGCTGTGGACTAGCAAACCTTGGCCCCCCAGAGCTGAGCAGAGAGGCCATGGCTCCTTCTACAGGGCCCGCGCAGTGCAGGATTTGGTCCAAGCCCCACCCGGGGGGGGTGAAGGTATCCTTACCTGTCTGCCAGCTGGAAATTCTGGCCATGGTCAGCTGTGACTGCTGGGCCGTGGTTTGCCAGCCTGCAGCCACTTCTGGGCCACAGTTTGCTGGGCTGCAGCATAAAAAATTTGGAAACCCCTGATCTAAAGTATAGGGTGTGATTAGAAGTATGTATGTTTTTGACTGCTCTGGAGTTTGAAGATAAGAGATAGTTTTAGTCATTTAAACCAGATACTGCTAAGCTTCATTTATTGCCCTCTTTGTGATACATAAGAACTGAACTTGTCTGTCTTTTCCTCTGATTTAAAATGATCTTTTTGTGAAGGATTTCTTCTGTTAACAGACTGTGTAATGCTGAAGGTTAATGAAATCAAATAATTTCCCATAGACTTGCAAATAAACGGTTCCTAAAATGAAAATCTAGAATATGTTCAGAGAATGTTCTACACACTCTGAAAACGTTAAATGCCACTATTCTGGAAAAGGGTGGGAGTAAATTTCTAAGTAAAGTCTCCCCTAGAACCCATAGTCCTCAGTTCCTCTTGCCTGCTTGCCTGCACTTCCTTCCACTTGAAATCAAGCCCCTCCATCATTTACCAATTCCGTCACTAAAGGCAGTGTAAATTTGTGTGTGAAGTTACTTGTTATACTTAGACCATACTGGGCATGTCTACATGAGACACCTTAATGTGCAGTGGACTGTTCTTAATGCAGTAGCAAAGGCACATTAATGAACTTGTAGACACACCCACTAAGTCTGTGGAATATTAACAAAATCAAAGTTAAGTGTTAATGCCGTTTCTTGCTTCCATCACTCTGACTTGCCACTAGAGGGCTGGCGAGCAGGGCATGGCTTGGAGCCAGGACACCAGGCTCTATCCCTGCTCTGAGTAAGGGGGAGGGACTGGGAGTGGTGCATCCTGGAATGTTGGAGGACTGTAAATTGCTTGTTTTATCTCCACAAAGAAGACTAAAGTGATCCTAACACAGGCTAAATAGCACAGCATAGAGTTAACCCTTGCCTCAAATGGCATAATTTTAGACATTCAGAGGCCCCCTAGCACAAGTTAATGAGCTTTAACATGCAGATACTTATCTTTTAAGTGCCCTTAGTATGGTCTAAATGTAATGTGTAACTTAGGGCCTTGCTATATATTACACTCGGCACATACTAACCACACATGAAACACCAGCAGTTAAGCATTTAAGCAGTAAAACATGTGCTAAGTGCTATCACAGTGCAGCAAAGTTAGGACTTTTTTTCAACAAGGAGTATCTCCAGATCTGCAGAGCTAATGTCCAAATGCACCACAGAGGCAATCAAGAAACTATGGTGCAGTGCTGAGGCTGGTACAGAAAAATGGCTATTTGTCAGTCCCAGACCTTGCAGCACAGAGGAGTTTGCAAATGGCTCCAGTGCAGTGTGGGTGGCCGGGACTGGCTATTGTCAGTCAGTCGCAATCCCAACCCTCCACCACACCAGAGTGGATTCAAAACTTCATTGTGGTATGGGAAGCTGGGATCAACAAACAGCTGTTTGTCACAATACACTGTGCACTGGAGTCTTCAAGGACTCCAATGCTTAGGACATGCTTTATTGAGACTGTAATAAGCATTATCATGCAACTGCTCATAAATCTTTCTAACTCCTAGTAATTCTTACTACAATCTAAATAAAACACATCCTAAGTGTATATTGTGACAAGGCCCTTAATTCCAAAACATCAATGAAGTCACATCAGTAGTGAGAGTAGAATTCAGTGTTGTTCAGTAACCAAAAGAATTAGTAGTGAATTTAGATAGGTTGGTGTTACACGTTCCCCACAGGAGTGCTGGCTTGGGACCCCCAGTTATATACAAGCTCTTGGACTACCTCCAGAAGCCAGGCTAAGCATAGCTCCTAAACAGATAAGCCCCTGGTTCCTTGGACTCGGCCTTTGGGTCCCCATCCCCACCTAGTCATCCATGTCCCCCACAGAGTCTTGCCTTCTGGTTCAGCTCCAAAAGAAGGACTTTACCTCTTCAAGTGGATGGGACTGCAGCAAAGCAGGTATCTCTTATAAACAAAACCACCATGATTGGTCAAGCACAATACAACAGGCAAAGTCTTTGCACCCCGAAGTCCAAGCAGTCTGTCAGGAAAACCAGCCCTGGCTCTTCTCTCTCAAGCTTCTTAGGCTCCCTACCCCCCGCCTTTGTCTCTGGGAATCTCCCTTTTCAGGAATTTTTCTCAAGTGTAATGATAATGTTTGAGTGACGTAGGAATTATGTGAGAAGCAAGGCTTTTTTGAATGATACTTTTTCTTAGACCAACTGCATGATTGGAATGGTTTTTCATCATCATGAAGAATGCCTTGCATTCAAAAACTTGTCTGACTATCCCACCCATGCAGTTTGTCCAATAAAAACTATCACCCAAAAAATCCCTGCATCTCTCAAATGTAATGTCCTCCTTTCAAGTGCCCCTCAGTCACCAGAAACAGCTGGGAGTCTCTTCAGGTACTTTTCTAGAGTTCATCTGATGTGCAAGCATGTGAAGTAGTTCTTTGTTGCTTGATGGCCTATTAACTACTAATAGAGCTGGCTTTGGAACTAGAGATATGGAGACTTGCCTAACACAATTAGCCCCTTCTCACTAAAGTCAGTGGAAGCCTTTTGATCAATTTTGACAGTTTTTAGTATCTTCTGCTTTAAAAAGATTCCAAGTTATATGAAATTGTGAACTGACTGAAATCTGTTAATTACTTATCCTGTGTTATTATCAGTGCCATAACTTTATAAAAATCTCTAGGATTGTATGTTTAAAATAGCATTTTGGGGGGGAGAGAAAAAAGTCTTAATTATCCTTACCCTAGTCTTGCAGGCAAAGGCACTACTAACAGTCAGATCTAAAGAATTCTCCTATACTCTCTCACTTAGACATTATAGCACCTGAAAATTAAATACCTTGCCCCAGGAGGATGATCTAAATCAAAAGAATTAGGTACTTAAGATAGCTATCTAATCAAAGGGGAGAGTTAGGTACTTAGAAGAGTAACCCAAAGCATTATCCCATAGACCAGGGGGTATCACCCAGGGATGCTAGAAATTCATGGTAGCGAAAACATTCTGACCTGTTGTGGTCTTTCCAAGTTTTTGCAACATTTTGCAATGTTGTTTTTCCATAAGAAAGTCAGAAAGTAAGTGAAAGATAAAAGCTAGAGTTTTCTGACAGATGCTTTGAATTTAATAAGAGGTATCTAGAATCTAAAAATATTGAGAACCACTAATATAGACACTCATCACCAGGAAACTGCCAAGAGCTAGCTAATAGGAAATGCTTAACATGGGCCTACACCTGAACTCTTGTTCCTCCTTGGACCTGGACTTGTAGCTGGATATACCTTACGAGGACACCTAACTCACATCATTGTCTTCTAGGTTAAAAACAGATGACTGGCTTGATTTGAATTTAAGCATTTTATCTTGCAAAACCCCCCAAACCTTACAGACAGACAAGCCCACTGTTCCACATTAAGTACCTGTGAATTATCCAAATTAACAGTTTGCCTCTAAACCATTGCAGCTAATTTGAATTAATTGCCATTTAAGCCTTGTGTCTAAACAACTATGCCGCATCTGTTTAAATACGAGTCATATCCCAGACTACTCCAAGTCACATTAAATCAGTTGTCTGTTTTAGCCCAAGACAACATACAGCTCTCAGAGTCATTTTCAGTCCAAGATACAGGAGTGGTGTTAGTGCACATCCTTAACATTCCCGAATTGATTACAGCAGTGGGACAGGAAATGGGAGACCTAAATTACAGTGCTTCCTCAGCCCAAGGGGCTTCCCAGCATCCCAAAAGAATGCCCTTAACACCAAACTGTAGAATCATTGGAATGGAGCACTTTCCATCCCTCCTGTTAAAGAACCTTGGCTACTGACTAGTCAAGAATACAAGAGTCGTGATATCAGGATAGACAACAAGAAAGAAGAAGCCTAATTCCATACCTTAGGGCCTTGTTACATACATCTTATGCTGTAAGCAAAACAAATGTTAGTCAATTTAGTGTTGTTCAACTTAGTGGAGCAGTCACACCTTAAGGTGAAAAACCATCTCTGGTTTTGCCTACACAACTGTGACTTGCCACTAGAGGCTTAGTGAGCTAGGGTAGGACTAGGAGCTAGGGTCAGGACCAGCTTGCTGCTCCTGCCTGGCAGAGCCATCTCTGCAGCCCTGGAGTGCCCAGTGGCCATGGTGCCTCCCACTGCTGCCTAGACCAGCTTGCTGCTTAAGCTCTAAGGGTCCAATCCTTTTTCCTCCAGAGCCCTCCGCCCTGCTCCACTCCTGCCCAGAGGCTACTGAGGTGCCACCTGAGCTCCAAAATGCCCAGTCCTTTTTTCTCCGCAGCTCATCTCCCCTGCACCACTGCCAGGAGGAGCAGTGAGCCTGTCCAAGTGGCAGTGCGAAGCACCATGGCTGCCAAGCATTCTGGGACTGTGGCACTTGCTCTGCCCAACCTGCCTGGGAGGCAAAGCACCATGCCCAGCCCCACTGCACCCCAGCATCCTTGCTCACCCTGACTCAGGAAGGTCCACTGCATCTTGGGATACTGGAAGACTTCAACTTGGAAAGTGGCCACATCTTAATGGAACTGGATCTAAATTAGGTGGATTAGATATAATCCTGCCCTGGAGTGACGTAACTTTAAAATGAATGATGAGTGCTGTAAACTACTTAAAAGGTGTTAACATGCAGCCAATCCAGGGGTTAAGAGCTCCAGAAGATGCCTAAAATTATGATGTAACAAGGTGCATAGTGGCTTAGGGCTGTCAGCAGGAAGGGAGGCGACTTGGGTTCTGGTATCAATTTACTTAATGGCAACATGCCATTTTTGTAGAATCACTTTTCAGGAGATAATTGCATCTTATGACCATATTTATGTTTCTGTTGAAGTTTATGGGAATTTTTCCTAAACTTCAGTTGGAGAAAGATGGCTCTAAATGATATCTGTAAATTAACTTCTCTTATTTATACAGTTAAATTATATTTCACAAAAGACTAGAGGCAGCCCTAAAAGAACAATTATTATCAATTGTTGCAACATAATTTATATTAATGATTATTCTGAATTGGTTTATGTCAATAAATATCTGACCTTAATGCTAATTTATCCTTCATATTGGTGGGGGGCCAGCTTTTTGGCAGGCATGCCACAGCTTAGCTCCACACACTCCCCAAGTGTCACACTCATCCCTTTCTTCTACCCAATCTACTGCTTGCTTTCTGCTTCCTGTCCTGTACTCCCTGATCTAATCCTCTGTGTTCTGCTCCCTGCCACTGTGCTGCCTGTCCTCTTCCCAGTCTACTGTGTCACATACAGAGGCTGCCTGTACCACTTGTGGCATTCATGGTGTAAGCTTGCCACCCCTGGTATAAATAGTGTATTTCTAAATAATTTAAGATAATTATTAATTGTAGTAATTACATTTCACTTGTGTTTGTAAAAAGTAACCTATGTGATCTTTTCTACATCTTTAAACTGACATTTATATGTTGTACATCTTGCTGTTTCTTTGTTAAGAACTTTTACAGTCAGTAAAGAACTACAAGTATGTGAAAGAGTAGGATTAATTTACTTCTATAATTAAGAACAAGTTTGAGCCATAGCCTTACATGTGAGACAGTGGCTGACTCTTCCTAAATTAAATTAAACAGAAATTGCGTGCATCACATAATCAATGATCATCTCAAACGCTCTCATTAAGCCACATTCTGAGTTATCTGAGAAATGTACATATGCACATGTATAACGTGATGAAAATTGATTCTAAATCCTTTGAAAGCATTACGGCCAGCATTATACTTTTTACTACTAGTTTCAATAAGTACTAAATACAAAATAAAATGTAGGCAAGAAATATATGAAAATAAATTCTTATCTGCTAGAAATGAGTGGTCTCCTGGTAGAGAGGCAAGGATTTTTGTGGGACATGTCTTTTATTGGACCAACTATATGGTTGGGATAAGGTTAGACAAGCTTCCAAATGTAAGACATTCCTCATCAGGACCTGACAGATCCCACAGTGGCACATAATTCAGCTTTAGCACTCTATTCATAATAATGATACTGCAGAAAGCACAGGTGAAAATCTGTAAATCATTATGCATTGTGGAAAAAACCCTTTATTGCTTCTTCCAATTTAGAACTGATGCAATAGCACCAAGGCTAAGGACAGAAATTATACATAAACCAGTTCAAGTGATCAGTGCACATAAACCAGTTTGAGAATGGCTGAAACTGGTTTGAGATAAACCTGGTTGAATGTAGTATCAGATTTAACTAATTTGGTTCAAATTGGGTTATGCAATGTCTATCCCAGACCCCTTGCTGATTTAAATTAAATCACACTCCCCCAGCATCCCAGCAATCTGGGCTGGGTGGGTCTCTCTGCTCCACAGCAGGGCTGGCCTTTCCCCTCTGCTCCCTGGCTGCAGCTTCAGCAGTCACTGCAGGCATCTGCCTGGCTTCTACTCCCCCATCCCCTCTGCTAAGCAGGCATTCACCCGGCCATCACAGACACCTCTCAGCATTAACTAGCAGACCACATGCTGGCTACCTCCGAGCTGTGGCACACGGGACAAAGGCAGAATCAACAGATAGCTGGTAATGTCTCTCTGTTTTTTTAATGGGGTGACACTGAGTTAGCGGTGATAAACATTCCCTGCTGAGCTGTTCAGGGGGCAGGGGGGAACCCTCCCTAATCATGGGGCCTGGCCACACCCCCCTCTGCTCAGCTCTGTACAAGGGAAGGGAGGGCTTCTCAAGTGAAGCCCCCCACCCCCACCAGCTTCTAGCCTGAGCCACTGCAGGCATGTGCTTGCATTTCTGGGATGTCTGTCTGGTTACAAAACCAATTTAGCCTAGCCAGGTTAAACTAACCTGCAAAGATTGAATCAAAATTCAGGCTCAGGCTTTTTGAACATCTGTCCCTAGCCCAAGAAATCCCAACTTAGATCAGGGTGCCAAACTGGGCTGAATAAACAAATAAGAAGAGACAATACCTTCTCTGAGGAGCTTACAATAAAATGTTGGGAAACACAATAAAAACAGAATAAATATGACACACCTGGCCACAGATTCAGTCAGATGTTCCTTTAAGATACACTCCCAGGGTGTTCTTATACCTGTAGAGGTGTCTTTCAGCCCCAAACCCCTCTCTGCTATATGCTGCTTCACCACTGAGTACAGACTGCAATTGCCAATTTCTGCCAATGGCAGAGAGGGGTTGGGCCTGAAGTACACTATTATCTTGTTTAAGAGATAGTTGACTATTGATAGGATAATAATTGTGAATAATGAAAATTTCTAGTATTGCAATCCATGGATTACAGTACTGATTATGGCTCAAATGGACTATAATAATGAGATAAATAGCCAGGCTGTTCTTGTTCTTTCAGGTTTGAATGGAGATGACTTCTTGGTGCTAGGCTTGCGCAATGGCAGCTGAGTATACAGCTACAACCTGGGTTCTGGCACTGCCACTATCATTAGTAAACCACTCAACCTGACACTCACTGTTCATGTGATACATCTGGGCAGATCTCTCCGTAAAGGCTGGTTGAAGGTAAGGGACAACTATTGAAATAAAAGCAGTTTTAGTACATATAGACATACCATCAAAATAAACTGCTATGAATCTGCAGGAAAAAAGGTTTTAAAAAATTACACTGTTCTTATGTATCTCCATTAAGATATCCAGGAAGCAAAAGAGATGCCAGTTGTTTGTGAACAGGGTTCTGATTCCAAGGTTGGAATGGTTGAGTAATGTGAAGTTTCTGTTGGGAGTCATTTCCTTTGCTGTAAGTAATGTAAGTATTTTCATTAAAAGGTAGATGATCAGAAGAATAAAACTGTCACTTCTCCAGGGAGATTGGTTGGACTCAATGTCTTCAGTCAATTTTATGTAGGGGGCTACAGTGAATACACTCCAGAATTCTTACCAAATGGATCCAGGTTTAAAGATGGCTTTCAAGGTAAAGATCACATTATTTTTTATTCCTACTACTATCTCTAGCATAATAATAGGATTCATTAGGCAGAAGGCAGGGCAGGGTCATTGCTCAGTTTTTCACTGTTTGTTTGGGGTTTTTTGATGACCATGCTAGAAGAGGTTTAATGAAATCTTCACTTCTTCCTGTTTCTGATCAAACTGGAAACACCCAGTCTTGTGCTATTTTTTTTCCTTACATTATCAATCAGTCTTAAGCAAGAAGGCATTGTCTTTTTATAGAGTAAAGTAGTTCAGATTTTTCTTTTACCAAGTTCTTAGTCACTCTGGCTTCTGTTATGCGTATTTGGGGTGCCAGTTTGAACAACAGGCTTGGTGATATGGAGAGTGGCTTTTTGGAAACTATACTGAGAGGGCCAAAATTATGCTAAAGCAAGAGGATATTTTTCCAGTGCAACAATCTTTTGAAGTTCACCCATTAGTAATTATGATTATGATTATTTTTGTACTTGTTCTTTATATATGTTTGTCTTACTATTTCTAATAAAATGGTCCTAGTTCTCTGTGTGCCAGTACACTAATCAATACATATATCATCAAAAGATATATTTGCACTCTAATTTTAGTCGCTTAAACCAGATATTGCTACACTCTGGATTTATAGTAGTGTAATGGAGTACAAATTCTGAATCTACTAATGGCTCAATAGCAACAAGAAAAAGATAACTATTAATGGGTCTATGTCAGAATGACAGGAGGTTTCAAGTGGAGTCCCACAGAGATCTGTCCTAAGCCTGCTGCTGTTTAATGTGTTTATTAGTTATTTGGATGCTCCCAATGGGTATACATTTAGATGCATGCCTGGGAACAATTTAATGTGCCAGAGTTTTCTGCACAGAAAATTCAGGCACATTGATTGCATGTGCAGACATATCCTCTGTGAAGAATATGTCTGTGCAGTCCTGTAACATGTAGAATCCATGCCAGCAGGGGTGGGTAGAGGGAGGTATGCTTGTCAGCGGACATGCTTCCCAGGCATGCCACAGCAGTGATACCAGGCTAAGAGTATGCCTCAAGCACATGTATTGAGAACAGTGCTCAGAAATGCATAAAATCTCTACTAATGATGTGTGAACTGCAGTTTTTCAAAGAGTATTAATTTGGCCAAATTTGGATCTGTTTTCACATGGATGACATTCCTGATACAAGGGCCACACCCTTGCTAAATGCTAAGGTCCTGCTGGGAACAGCAGAGCCATTCAAAGACAAAGTAAAGAAATTTTAGTATGGGGAATGCAACATATTTTACTGAGCATCATTCTCATACATGGCTCAAGCACTTTTGCTGAAATTTTCCATGGACAGAAAATGAACCTAAGATAGATACTAGGCATTGAAAATGTCACCCCCAAAAGTTATAGTTTGGCAAAAGTATAAACAACCATAAAGGTCTTTTGAGGAGACGTGCAGGGGAACCAATAATACCTTGTAACACTGGCAGCCTGCTTATAATGATGATGAGTATTGATTTTCCCCACATTTATTATCTGACCATTACTGGATATGAGTTGATGCATCTATTTGTAGTGAATTTTGGTTTAATGCCAGCATCCACTAAACACAAATAAATAAAACAAAAAAGAAATCAATTGAAAATGTGCTTTGCACTATAAAATAGGACCGGATTTCATAATCTTCATGAAATTATTTTTTAAAATTAGCATTTTAAAGGACTTTAAATATTTTTTAATTATATTCCAGTTACATTTTTTGTCTAACATACCATTATTTTTCATTATCATTCTGAAGATAAAGAGAAATATACTTATGCTGGAAAAACAAATCTTACTATTTGATTGATTTATTTTTGATCATTCTGAGTTTCCAGGTCAGTGATAATTATACAGCTTCACTTAGGTAAGGGGTTCAGTTGATCTGACAGCAGGTCAGTAGTAACTGTACTAAAATAAATCCTAAGAACTGACCAGAACACACATGCAAACTTAGAGAGAGCAAAGAATGAACAAGAAAAAGGAGCCAGAAACTCTAGCATTTTAATTCCAGTTCTAAAACCAATTTCTGTTATTACCAAAGTTTACTTAGGGTATGGGCAAAGGATCAAATAGCAGTAATATATTGCTGTATTTATTCAAACCCAATATGATATGTTTTGCCCCCAGTCAGCATGTGGGAAAAAAGCCTCATCTTGGATAGGAGTACAAGCCACTGACAGGTGATCGCTCAGCTCTGACTTTGGCCCAGGGCTCAGGATGTTTGATGGGGAAGAGAGTGCAGAGGAGACTACGGGGCATGACGAGGAATGGGAAAGACTTGTGTGTTCAGCTTGAGAGCTCAGGGGAAACTACACAGCCTGGCCCTTCTTCCCCCTCCCATCTCCCCCACCCCCCGCTACCTTCTGCTTCCATGCTGGTTCCTCCAGCCCTGACACATCCCAGCCAGAAGGTGCCACCCCTTTTCCCTGGCCAGGCTGGGATGTGACCAGGCCAGGGCCTCTACTGCTGCTGACTGCTCCAGAGCCAGAGCAGAGCTGCACCAGAAGGTAAGAGGGGAGGGGCAGGCAAAGAGGACAGGTGGTAGAGGTCAGGCACAGGCATGAGGGAGCAAAGGGTAGGGGGTAGGGGAGCTGGTTGCAGAGAGGACCAGGGAGTAGGGGACAAGGACTGATAGGGCAGTCACTGACACAGGAGCTGGGGTAGGGGCAGGGGTCTGACCTGTTGCCCCTGCTGTTGTTTTCCCCTTCATAGCAGCTGCAGGGAGGGGGATACATTTAAAATGACCTTCTACTAATTAGATTCCAGACATGGAAAATTATAAATACATTATAATTTACATCTATAATTGAATTAGTGGGGGTTGTCTTAAAATCAAAGTCATCTTGGATTTGGGTAGGTCCTGTAGATGGTGCTGATTTACTTTGATGTGTGGTAACTCTCAGTCTGCCCTGTGGTAAGTGAATATTACACCTGAGCAATCTAGCTTTGATTCATTGAGGATTGATCTGCCCCCTTTTATCTTTCACTTACTACAGAGAAGACGGTGGGAAGACAAGGTAAAGGTGTTTCAACATAGAATCATAGCAAGTCAGGGTTGGAAGGGGCCTCAGGAGGTCATCTAGTCCAACCTCCTGCTCAAAGCAGGACCATCCCCAACCATATAATTTCAGCCAGGGCTTTGTTGAGCTGGGCCTTAAAAACCTCCAAGGATGGAGATTCTACCATCTCTTTAAGTTACCTGTTCCAGTGCTTCACCACCCTCCTACTGAGAAAGTCTTTCCTAATATTCAATCTAAAACTCCCTTGATGCAACTTGCTCCTTGTTCTGTCATCTGTCATCACTGAGAACAGTCTCGCTCCATCCTCTTTGGTAGTTAAAGCCTGTTATCAAATCCTCTCTCAGTCTTCTCTTCTGCAAACTAAATAAACCTACTTCCCTCAGCCTCTCTCAGTTCCCTCAACATCTTGCTGACATCCATGATATATGCAGTTTATTCAATGCCATGAAAGCCATCTATGGTCCAAGAAGTCAGGGACCAACCCCCTTGAGACCTAAGAATGGAGGACACCAGATCAAGGAAAGGGGAGCCATCAACGTTTGTTGGAAGCAGCATTTTGAAGACCTTCTCAGTTGAGACACTATTGTTGACAAGAGTGTTCTCAACTCCATCCCACAACACTAGTCAGAGATGATCTTGGAATCCCTCCAACCCTTGACAAGGTGAGGAAAGCCATCAAGCAGATGAAGAATGACAAGGCATCTGGAGCTGATGGAATCCCCACCAAAATCTTCAAGCAGGAAGAAGAGGAGCTCATATCACAGCTCCGTGTCCTCATCTTAAGGATTTGGAATATGAGGAAATCCCAGATAACCTCAGGGTTGCCATGATTGTGACAATCTTCAAGAAAAGAGACAAATCTGACTGTGGATATTACAGAGGGAATCACCACAGGAAAGATCATTGAGAGATCCTCCTGAACCATATCCTTCCACTTGCTGAAGAGCTTCTCCTTGAATCTCAGTGTGGGTTTAGGGCATCAAGAGACACAGCTGACATGATCTTCACAGATCATCAGTTGCACAAAAAATGCGAAGAATAACATGAACCTTTCTACATGGACTTCTTTGACCTCATGAGAAGCACTGTAGAGGATCCTTCTGAAGTATGGCTGCCCACCATAATTTGTCACCATTCTTTGCCAGCTCCCTTGTGGTAAGCAAGCGGCGGTTCTCAGTAATGTATCTATCACAGATCCCTTTGAGGTTAAGATGGGAGTTGAGCCAGCTGTGCCATCACTCCGACACTCTTCTTGATATTCCTTAGCGTGATGGACCATCAACAAGCTTCCAGTCAAAGTGGAGCTAAACTACTGAATGGATGGTAAGCTGTTTAATCTCAGCAGACTCCAAGTCAAAACCAAGATCATCCTAAATTCAGTCATCAAGCTCCAGTACACTAATGATGCTATAATCTGTGCTCATTCAGAAGCAAAATTTCATTCAATTGTTGACATCTTTATTGAGGCATGTAAGAAAATGTGATTGATGCTTATCAGTCAGAAGACTAAGGTCCTCCATCAACAAACTCCTAATAAGCAATCCCTGATTCCAGTAATTCAGATTCACATTGAGACATTTAGTATTGCCCATACCTGGAGAACATTGAGTATTGCCCATACCTCAGAAGCCATCTCTCACAGAAGATTGACATTGATGAAGAAATCCAACAGCACCTCAGATGTGCAAGTGCAGCCTTCGGACACCTGAGGAAACAGGTGTTCGATGATCACAACATCAGATCTGAAGCCACACTCATGGTTTATCAATCAGTTGTGATCCCCACCTCACTGTACGGAACTGAGATGTGGACAATGTATGGAAGACACCTCAAGTCAGAGAAGTACTATTAACACTGCCTGTGGAAGATCCTTTGAATCCAGTAGGAAAGCAGACACACCAACATTAGTGTCTTCTTGCAAGCAAACACCACAAGCATTGAGGTGATTATCATCCAACATCAACTTCACCGGGCCAGCCACATCATCTGGATATCTGATTCCAGAAGCAAGTTTTATTCTCCCAGCTTAGTCAAGACACCCACTCAAGAGGAGGTCAGAGAAAGCACTTTAAGGATGTCTTCAAGGCCAACTTGAAAAACTGCAATATCAACTCCAGTTATGGGAGATTATTGCCCAGGGCTGCACAAAATAGAGGAAGGATATGTTGCAAGGAACTGATCTCAGTACTTTGAACCCTTACAACAACAACAGGAGACAGAAAAGCAGGAGCATCATAGACAACATGTTGCAGACTGAATCAAGAATCCAGAGCCACCCACCCCACACAGAAACACGTGCCTCAGTTGCAACAGAGTCTGTCAATCCCAGATTGGCCTCATCAGCCATCTGCAGACCCACAGATAAGACAATCATGGAAACCTATGAAGGATTCCTGAAGAAAAAGACTGCAGAGTAAGAACAGGTCCCATACAGCTAGTGCTCTGGGATAAACCCCAACCCTCTGTTAACTTACCTGCAGTTTAATCATACCCATACCATAAAGTCCACATTTTTAAAATTAACTACTGAATTTTAAGTATTTAACTTGAGCAGCTTTGACCTGATTTTGAAGATACCAGGTATCCAGCACTCACACTGCAGGCTGTAGGAGCTGTGGGTACCCAGCACTCTGGAAGATGCTTAGGAGCCAGATTTTCAAAAAAGTTCACACCTAGCCTTTTTCATTTATATAAATCAGTGGCCCAGGGCCAGGACCTGAACACTTTTTGAAAATTCCTGCTCAAATTCTAGTTGTTGAACATTTCTGAAAACTAGGTCTTAGTTCTGTAAAGCCAAATACCACAAAATTTGGTCAGGAGAACTCAAATATCAGTGTTGAGGAACTTGGTTTTAATATTTCCAGGCCTGATTCTCCATTCTATTGAACTCTGTGTAGTAACTTATATATGTTCAGAGTAAAAATCTATACACTTCTTTAGTAGCATTATTTTAAACCCCATTGTACCCATGTTGCTCATTCGTATTTGCTTCCAAAACATGCAGAACAACATCTGATTATTTGTACCTTAGGCCTTATCTGTATGGAAAGATTGCCATTCAAACTGATTTAGTTAAGGTGGTTTAAAAATCCGTGTGGACTGTGTGATTTCAGTTTAAACCAGGTTTATTTCACTTCTCTTTATTCTCTTGGTATATGTTTAAGTTAAATTGTCATAAGTCATAGGGTATTTCTTCAGTAAGGAAAATGTGATTTGTTTAGTACATGTTAGCAGGGGAGTTGAGTTTAGTTTTGTTTTTTATTTTCATGATTATTATCAAGTCAAGATTAAATACTGAGGGGTGTTTAAGATTTACTTAAACTAACTAACATGGGTGAAAATTACAATCGTCGTATCCACCTTATCCACAGTTGCATCTGCACTGGTTTAACTACATCAGTTTTAAAAAATTGTGAAATCAATTAACTTTTATCTGTAGACAAAGCTTTAGTTTTTTGTACATTCTGGACCTGAGAAAAGGTAACCTTCAGTTTGAGCAGTAGATACAGTTTACCATGCTGGATACTCTAACCAAACAGTCAATATTGCTGCAGCTTGTGAACTGCGGCCTCTACTTGGCCTCCTTCTGCACTGCCAACAACTCCCTCCTCCCAGCAACACCATCTGAGAGTACCTTGTACTGGGAACAGATTTAACTTTGTTAGTGAATGTTAAAAAGGGAGTTACAAAGTTGGAGGGGGAGAAAGAGATACAAAGATGTGGACAAGGGTAGCTACATGGTACAGGGTAGGTGGAGGGAGGATGCAGCTAAGCTACATAGTAAGAATGTAGCCTGTTTAACTCTGGGGTGGGGGTTAGGGAAGCTAAAGGTGTGACACATACAAAGAAGAGAAGAAACAAAATGCTCTGCGTAAGAAAGTCACATTGTTACAGAGGTGTGTCCTCAAAGTTTTTACAGGACACACACAGATACAAGTAATGGTTTGTGGAGTACAATTGCAAGGGTGAGGGAGAGTCCAGGTATAATCATGATCCA
This sequence comes from Alligator sinensis, assembly GCF_000455745.1. Classification (NCBI taxonomy): domain Eukaryota; kingdom Metazoa; phylum Chordata; order Crocodylia; family Alligatoridae; genus Alligator; species Alligator sinensis. Next base: position 1,008,730 of record NW_005842482.1, read on the forward strand.
TTGGAGGCAGGTGGCAAAAACAGGCAGTCCTCTCTAAATCACTTCTTACCTGTGGTCTGTTAGAGTCTACAATCTGGCACTCACCTGTCATGCGTTCAGTATAGATGTCCACTGAATATGTGATAGTGTCAGACACCATGAAGTGCCTCATCAGCAGGGATCCTGGTTTTCTATGATAGAAAAAAAATTCCCCAATTTTCAGATTAAAAAAAGGAACCCAAAATACACCTTTTCTGTGATTAAAATGAAATGCCACTAATAAATAGATATATCTGTAGTGGTGTTTCATTTTAATCATGGAAAAATGTGGATTTTGGGTTCCTTTTTTAAATCCAAAAATTAGGGATTTTTGTTTTGTCAGGGAAAACCTAGATCCCTGCTCATCAGTTTGGCATAGTGGTGGGATAGTTGGCAGGTGTTCAGGAGACTCTTGTTGCTGGGATTCCATGCTCCAGGCACGCCAACCATCAGCACCATGACCATCACCTTGTTTCCCTGGCTCCTCAGGGTGTCCACCGGCAGCTGGTACTTTGCCACTTTCTGCTCATGGGCTTTAACAAAGGCTTGCCGCCAGTTCTCAAATGGAATGGTGACCTCATCTATCATGATGTGCCTGTTTTCCTCATAGGCCGCAACAATATTCAGATGCAGCTGGCTCTTGTGGTCTGGGATGATGCGGTTGACAGACACAGGGGAAGCTGAGGATGTTCTTCACCAATTGGTCCTGAATGGCATTGTAGTGGAGCTGCCCTGCTCTGTCTTGGGTTTTGCAGGTATATAGCATGTGTGGGAGGGTCTCATGTGTAGCCACATCTTCAGCACCTCTTGTTGCAATTTCTGTACTGGACAGCACTGTTGAGTGGCAGGCAGTTGAGTACGGTGCAATGGATGAAGTGCCAGCCTGCAAAATATGGCAAGTTCCTGCCAGGGTGAGCTCAAAGACCTTACCGTCATTGTATTTGTCTTCAGATCACTGGCATACTTGGCTTGGGTGACATCCTTTAGGAACATCGCCAGGCAGATCCTGAGATGAGGAGTCATGGTGATGCAGATGGCACTGGTGGCTGGGAACAGCAAGACTCCCAGCACCTGGCAGTATGTGGCATTGTGGGCTTGGCTCCAGAGTGACGCAAAGTCCCCACTGTCTCAACCAAACTTGCTTTCCAGTGAGCTACTCAGGAAGGTGGCCAGGTCTCTGTTGGTGGGCTGTCTGGAAATCCTCCTGTGACTGGTCTCCCTCAGGGCACTGGCAGCAATGCTGCTCACCAGCCTACTGGGACAGGGCAAGAGACAAAAGGTGTGGGTGACCACCACAACATCACAGAGCTCACCCATGAGGACGATATTGGCACTTGCTGGTGGAGGACATGCAAGATCTTGTTGCTGGCCCAGAGTGGCAGGGGGGGGGGGCCCCCCCCCCTTCTCCCCCAGCCACTTCAGCTCATCATGTACCTTCTTGAGAGGGATATTGAAGACTGCTGAGCCTCTCAGGATGAATGATATGTGCAGTATAAGGAATGTGTTCGCCACATTGATCTTCTGCTGGAGACCGGCAAGGATGAATCCAGCTTGGGGGCATCCTTCACAATCCTACGGATAGTTTCCTCCAGCATCTGTTTCTCCCAGGTAAAGGATAGGTGTTCCCATGTGGAGGTGCCTCAGGTGCCATCCCTCAGGTGCCTCATTTGCTTGCCCTGGGAAGTAATGGTAGAGTCCAAGATGGTGAAAATGTGGTGGTGGGGCATGGAAACAAAGGCATTGGAGATGTCCAGCCATGCCACTGCACATGCCAGGTGTCATCCAGCACCATCTAGGGCACAAAGCTGTGTTCATAGCACCCTTCTTTCCTTTCTGGCCTATATGGCTCAGGCTGATGTTCTTCCCATTCACCACCCAATCAATCTTTATCTTAGCTCAAAAGCCCGAAGTACATAAGTAGCAAGCCCCTGGCAATAGATCATTGACTGGGAGTATAATACCTTCTGGGTGCTGTACTGAGGACCAGCTTGATCCCCTACCTCTCCAGACTCCAGGGACCATGGATTTATAATTGGAAGAATTCTCCCCCACCTCCTTCTGAGCTATACCCAGCACAAAGACTGAAGGGCACCTAGGCTTGCTAAATTTGTACTATTTTCTTTCTTGCACTTATTCATAGTTGGCTTTCACACCATTCACATTTCCCCTGGTAGGTTGTATTTTTCTAAATCAGTGGTTCTCAACCTTTTTTTAGCATCAGAGAACCCTCCACAATTTTTTTTTTTGAATATGACAGAATCCCAGGTTGGGAACCCCTGTACTATTGCAACGTGCTCCATGTGTTTTCGATGGAAAGTGCATAGAAGAGGCATAGAGCGGCCATAAAAAACCTTCCTGGATTGAAAGAGGGAGTTGGACATGATTAGCCAAAATATATCTTTGAATCACTCAGATATAAATCAATAGCAACACTCTTCATTCAAGACTTCCTCTGAGTAGGCATATGATTTTTAATCATTCAAAACAGGGCACCATTGAAGAGTTACAAGCAGACACACTGTAGATCTTTTATTTTTCTGAAAACTGTTAGAGACTTTGACCATTTTTTAAAAATCCTTATTGAATCTGAGTTACTGTGTCTCTCGCTCTGCCTGTTTAGACAGTGAGTTAACTGTATCTGTTTGAGGAGTTCATGAAGAGTTAATTCAATGTCCAGTGACTGTAGGAGATTTTATACAAAAATAACTTACACTGCATGGCTCCTCCAAAATGAAACCGACTGCCTCAGCTTACCTCTTTTTCTGAGCTAGGATGTAGCGGCTGCCACCATAAATAGGTGAAAGCAGGTAAAACTGCTCCATGCACCTCCCACAGCCACCCAGGTAAGCTGCATCATGTGTATTCTCCTATGTTAAGGCTCTCTTCATTAAGCATGATCAGCCTAAAACAGGCAGAACAGCCTTTAGTGCTGCAGCCCTTCCTGGTCGAACCCCACGTGGCATCTCCCAGAAGCAAAGGCACATGGAGGGGAGGTGTAACTGTCTGATGTGCTTCTGTTTCCAAGAAGACTGGGGGAGGGGGGAGGGAGCAGGGAGCAGGTGCCATGATAAGATGGGCTGCAGCATAAGCCAGCTCTCCTGCCCACTTTGTGTCAGAAAACCCTACTGCAGCCAGGAGGACATGCATATGCTGCAGCTGCTTGGAGCACTTCTAACTAGCTGTGGCAGTGGAGCCTGCATGATGAGGAGCCCCCTGAGGTGACCCCTCAGTACCCTGGGGTAGTACTGGTAGTACCGAACCAGCTGAGAAGTACTGGTATAAATGCTAGTTTTGCATTTGTTCCCAAGTCTGGACTGGTGAGTTTTACACTTGTTCGTCAATAAAATATTTGTTTATAGTTCAAAAGCATTGCTATTCATTCTGCCCAACAGATGCAAAAGTCAGTTGTTAAATGAGATTCCCATACACTATTAGCCCGCTACATGAGAAGCCAGCAAGCCAAATGCAGCTGCACTACTAATAATTTAAGCATAACAGATGCACATTTCATGAGATGGGGACAGCTCAATAAATACAAATCTCTTTCTAAAAGAAAAGTAGAAAAGACAGTCAGCCTTACAAGCAGGGAGTCTATTCCAGGTATTCAGTGTGCAGAGCAAAAATAACACAAAGGCAGTCCTCCGAGCACAGCCACTGCCGATGATCCCAAGAAGAGAAAGAGTGCAAGCAATCTTCCTGCGTGCAGATTCACTGCTCTGCTCCTCCATGGAGCCCTGGTAGCATGTAAGCATAGTTTGCACACACTTGGTTGTCGGTATCTCTCAAATAAAATCTCTCTCCTGGTTGTCACTACATACTAGTCATGGCTCTGGCTGTTCTAACCACTCTGTCAGTCTCTCTTGCTTCACAGCCTGACACTTGCACAGGTCCCCATCCTTGCTCTGGCAGATGTTGTGCAGGATACAACTGGCACCTAAACCCCAAGCATGTACCTCCTACCTGCATCCATCCTGACACTGAGTTCACATCACCTTGACATCAGCTGCTCAAAGATTCATTCAACAGTCATCCTGCAATTGTTCTGTCAGTTAAGCAGTTTCCTTCTGCAATCTCTTCTGGCTGATCCATGGCACAGTTAAGTAGGCAAATTCACAGAATATCAGTGGAGATATCCTTACGCTGTTTTTCTCTGTCATGCAAGGAGGTATGGCAAACCTCTCTTCTCTCAGAGAAACCAAGGAGGAGCTGTTGAAAAATTCAGCATTGTGCACTTCTCAGGAGCACTCATCATTAGTATGGATGAATCTCCTACAGTGATCAACTAGACCTTGCTGCACAATGGGAAAAAGCCCTATTTATGAACTCCAAGGCTTGGGGAGGAAGAATTGAACTGTGTTCCATCTGTCATTCCAATACAACTGGGGAATCTCAAGCATTAATGACCTTCTATGACAGAGGAGGAAGAGTACTTTTTCAGGAAGGTGCATACATCATGCACAGCAGTACCTGCAATAGATTTGCCCATCTCAAATTGGTTCATAGTTGCCTCATAGCAGTCAGGAGTTGTTACCTTCCAGTTCCCTATTGCTACTCACTTCTCCATGCTCAAGGGGATCCTCATGTAGGGGGTCCTCTTGCTCAGCTTTGGAGCTGGTTCTGTGCAAATTCCTAGAAATGTTGACTTCCTCATTCTGACAGCTCTCCCACCACTTCTGGGCATCCCACATCTGCAGTACTATGTCCACCTACCAACCCATGCTAGTTTTCCACGTCCAGAATCAGTCACCTACAGACATCAAACCATTCTCGTTTTCAACTGGATGTCCTCATCTTTTGTTGGGTTGCTGCCATCATGTGAGAGCTGGCCACACAGTTTTGTCAAATGTCTTTTAATATAATTGTCCATCTCAGCCACTTGGTATTGCCTTACTCACAGCAAGATTTTTACGGCTGAGGTCCTTTCAAGGGTACCATAGGGTGAATTAAGTATTAGTACTGTTAGCTGCGCAAACATGATTCACAAGATAAATCCAGAGATCATAAATAGGTATCAGCAACGTTAAAAACTTTCTGACCTGTTTTGGTCTTTCTGAATTCTTTGCAACATAAGAATTGCATCGTTATTTTTCTGCAGTCAAAAATGAAGTGAAAAATAAAAGCTGTATTTTCCAAGGGTGCTTTCAATCTGTTGAAGGGCACTTTGAGTCTTAAAAGATTGAGAAGCACTGCTTTACTGCCTCACAACACTCCCCCATTTCCTTTGTGACCTCTGCGGTTCATGATCTTTTGGCTGGAAAGCCCTGGACTAGATGAAGTGCAATCCTTACATCTCTGAAGTTTTGTGGTAACCTAAATATGTACCTAGCTTACATAACCGAAATACATAGCACTGACGCATCTGAACAATCTGTTTCCTAAACAGATTTTGGTATGAAATATAGGACTTCTCCTTCCCTACGCTAGGTATAGATCTACTTTGGTCACTCATCTGAGGATGGTTGCAGGCCTTCATCTGCTTGTGATCATTCATGAGGTACCTTAGGGCCACAGGGACCTGTATAATTCTTCAGTGAAAAGCTTTAGAATATTTTCATTTTAATGAAATAATTGGATTCTTTATGGAGGAAGTTTGCCACACACGTCGTCATAGTCTGGTGCTTCCTCTCTGTCTCCTATCAGGAGATACACCTTGTGAGAGAAAAAAGGAAAATGTCCCTTGAACTTTCTTCACAGGTTTTTGGACTGCAAATCTTGCCTCCTTCAAACATGATGTCTGGTTTATAGGATATTGCAAGTGTGTCTCAGACCATACAGATGAGCAAAGTATAGCTGTCTAAAATAAAAGCCAGATTAAGCAATACCAAAGATGAATCCTCTGCCTTCAAATTAGTTTAAATACAAGATAATTTTTAGTTCACCAAAATAGTATTTTTAAGATCAAAGGAATGGTATTTACTCAGCCCGATGGAAAGTGCAATTGTAAAGCATATTCAATGAAAAGCTTTAAACCTTAACTAGACTCTTGGCATGAACTTTTGAGGTCCCTTCCAACCTTTCAATTCTATGATTGTTTAAAAAAGCAAAGGAGAAAAATTGTTACCAAATTCCTTTATTTTACTGCTCTGTTTCCCTTGTTTTATTTGTTTGCCTCAGGTTCTCACAATGTTCTGCTCTGTCTACAGGTACAGTTACGTATATTTGATGGGTGGTGCTCTGGTCTGATAGGCATGCCTCTGTCTTGGTAGTTGTGGGGTTAGGGCTTTTAGTCTTAGTTCTGTCAATCATTTGCTGCAATGCTTTGGACAAAGTTATTCAACATGTATTTCAGTTTTCTTATCTGTGTAGCAAAAATTGTGATAACTTGCCTTGAGCTAACAAATGAAAAGGGCTATGCAACTCCTTCTGTAACATAAGCATCTCTGTGGAGAGAAATATCATAGTATGAAACGTCATGAATCCTTCAAGTTCTAAAAGATGATGTTTGGAGAGAGAGAAAGCGAGAGATGCAGTTAAAAGGAACCGATTTTCAATAGAATGAGTCTTGTTTATGATCTGCTTTGAAGATATCTGCTTTAAGGAGTCAGGCACCAATGACTTAAAGAAACACATGGAAACTACAAATCATGTCAGCTGGGCAGCATCTTTCTCAACTTAACATAATCTTTTTGGCTAGCTGGCTGGAAATGCCACAGTGGTGTTGTGACTGGTAGCCTTGGAGCACAGGATTCTTATCCAATTAGCTGATTGTTTCACAAACTTTGTCAAACAGATGTTTCTCAATTCAGCAATTGCAAAACAGTTTTTCTGTAGAAAGACAAAGATAATGGAAAGTAGACTAAAGAAAAATTATAGTAATTAAATTAAAAAATGGGGGAAGGGGGGTATAAAAAGAGCACTCTCTTATTACACTGCTGTTCCCTTATGTAAAAACAGGGTTGGCTTCTGATTTCAGATAATTTCACTGGACTTGTATCAGAACCTGCCTGAGGCTTCTCACAAGTGAAAATGGATTAGGTGGTTTCAGTTTAGCCCTTAGTACAAATTTGGCCGTGTTTGAAAGCCTCTGCACCATTTGGAACAGTGGGCAGTGTCTGCTCAAGAGAGGCCCAGAAATGGGAGAGCAAGGGGAAGGTGTGTCAGAACTGAAGGGCATTCATAAGTGCAGCTCCCTGGGGAAGTTTGCATGGCGCCAACCTGTCCTTTACCACACACCAAATTTTGACTGTACGTCCCTCAACAACATCAAAATTGACTTTAAAAAGACAGGGAAGAAAGAGAACACGATTGAGCTCATGAGGCCAAGTAGAAAACTCTCTGGTATACTGTCACGTTGCTTTATTTACATGTGTTCAGAAAGTTGATTCTATACTGAATGCTTTTCAGGTGATTATACAGTTAAATCAACTGTCCCCACCAATGCCACTTTATTTTGTGGCTGACCTTATCAGTTCTTTGGAACTCACTGTGCTTTCCTGAATATTTACACAGGGCTCTGGACAGCTTTTACTTAGTATTCTAGCAGGAGTTGAGAGAACAGAGCATGCTTTATCCAATACTGACAAACAGATGAAACATTATTTAGGAGTGACTGAGAGTGTGTTGAGTAAGAACAAACAGCACTAAAAACCATGAAAGGATACTACATGCATATTGCAAATTATTTCCAAATTAGGTTATATTTAAATTGATTAACATGAGCTCTAAAATTGCCAGTTATGTAGCAATATAAACAGAGCTGCAAACTACATACACTAACAAAAAATGTTGCCTAAAAAAATGGGGCACAGTTCCTCTTTTTAAAAAATCAGATTTTACTATCAAAGCTATTATTCCTCTTACCATAAAATTCATAAGCGCAAGATTACATTGTTCAAAACCAATTTCATCAACACATAAATCTCATATGCTTTCTACTTTGTGCAGAATGTGTTGATATTCTTATGCATAAACAGGCAGCAATAATAACAATGAAATATAGAAAAAAGAAAATAGGAAAAACTTGACTTTGAAGCATAACTCTAAAGTCATCTGGAGTTGGGTGCTAAACTATATTATCTACTTAAAGTGAATAAGCACCTACATCTCTATTTGGACTCCTAAATGAAAGGGCCCTAGTTTTCAGAGAAATGCTATACCTGCAGAGCTAAAGACCTCAGGGAAATTTACAATATGCAGCATTTTTTTCCCCAAATGGGTTATTTATTTATTCATCCAAGTTAGAAAATATGAGCCAACATCATTTCTAAGAGATTTGTTGGACATGGTATGCAGAGATCTGGCCGGCTGTTTGAATTGTTAGGATGGACTGGTCTGGAGATGTTCCATCATAGAGATTTACCTAAACAACCCCACTACTGAGCCTCAGACAGTTTCTGTAGCTACTGCTCAGGCCTCAGCTATACATGCCTAGAAACCCTGAGGCAACAATGGCAAAGGCAGGATCAAAGTGGCTGAAGATTCTTACCAAAGCTCCACTGTCATATCAGCCTTTTCCTGCATTCTTGCAGAGAAACAAATCAAGTGGTGCTTTATGCAGGAGCTTATGCTTATGCTTATGCTTTATGCAGGAGAATGATACTGTGCCAAGATTGACAAAAGCATCTACCTCTGTAAAGGTTGTGAAATCTGTTGAATTATATACCTGGAAAGAGAACTATCAGGTTCCAACAGAAAGCCTATTCCATGTCAGCTGTAAGTGTTGAGAAAGGAACTTAAATCACCAGCACCCAGATATGCTTTAATTTAAAGTGCATTGTCAAGCAGAAGATGAGCTAACACATAAAACCTAAACCCCAGATCCTAAAAGGGATATGAAGACTATGCTCATTGAATAAGTATATTAAGTTGTAAAACTGTATACAGTCTTTAGGGCATTACGGAACTATGCTGCCTACTTTAAATGATTTCTGTTTGGCAGGGGACTCACATAAAACAAAGATCCCAGCAGCAAACTTTTCTGGTCCCCTTTCATCAGCCACATTCAGAAAAAGAAGAACGTCTACTCTTGAGATCTCATGTGGGTAGGACAGGAAAAGGAGGGAAACAGTAGCACTCTGGTGTCTACCCACAAAAAAAATGCCCTTTGCTGCTCAGGCTTGACTTACTGCCATCACTCCATCCCTTAAGAAGCACCAGCACTCCCTCTGAAGGGTAGAAAGTTATAACTGCATTAAGTCTAACTCTTGCAGTACCTTCTTCATCTGTGCCAGCACTGTGTTAGGGAGATGGGTTAATGCTGCTCTCATTTTCTGCTCGCTGTTCCCCTTTCACCCTGTTCAACCACTGCAGTGGCTAGAAGAATGAGAGGAGAGCTAAATAAGGATGGATAAAAAAGAAGATTTATGACCAATGGAGTGGGGAGGAGAACCATGGGGGATGAAAGATCAGGAAGAAGACCATGAGAAAGTCTACACAGAAATTTAGAGTTGACCCTAAGGGTCCCCACAACTAACCTAAGCCATGTGTCTAACCCACACCAAGGGCTATCCACATTGTGCTTCTTTTTCTTCAAGTGGAGCCTTTCTAGGAATCAGTCTGCACACTGCTTGTCTCTCCTAGGCTTGGTTCCAGTCTGGGGTAATAAACCCAGAAAGTGAGGTAAAGGTTGGCTGGAAGTCAAAAAATGGGATGCTGCAGGAAGGCCTTCTGTGCTTGCAGCCTGCAGCACATGAGCAAGTTCCAGATATGCTGTAGGGTGGGCAAGCCAAGAGGCATGCTGAGCCTCAGGCCTTGAAGTTCAGCAGAGCTTCCATGCCTGAGGTAAACTATCATCTGGGGTTGATCTTTGGGTCTTTTGGTGTCAATGTTTAGCAAGTACAGACTTGTGGGCAGCCCTCAGGTCAGCCTCTACTGGCCTTGTAGACACAGTCTGTGCAAGTGGAAATTGGAGACAGGAAGGAGCAGGTGTGGTGAATGAAAGATAGAGGCAGTGGCACAGAAAAAAGTGACTGGGAAAAATAGTTATAATACATAAGAGGAAAAAGAGACCTCCCTTTGAACCAAAAACAATTTCTGTCTGTGGTAATTAAAGATCAGTTTATGCATTACACTCCACACAGCTTTTTCAGTGTGATGTAAAGTCTTTAGAAGGTCTAAAATGACACAGGTTCCCCCATGTTGCATAACTGTCCATAGAACTCCAACAACTACCAAGTGTTAGAATTCTGCATTAGGTGTAACCTAATGTATTTAATGAAATATAGGGCCTCCTATGATACTTCCTTCTCACACTTTAGAGATAGGAAGATCTGGCAAGTCTGTAACAAAAAAAAGTAACTTCAGAATCTTTAGGGGATGTGTCATTGAGCTACTAAATGCCAGGTTTGGCTGTGTCATTGGAGTGTGAAAAGGTCCCTGTCCTCTACCAGTTCTTAGTGGATAAATAATCTTGCCCAAGGGAAAAACCCTCACATCATAAATAGTAAAAGGGATTTGCAAGTCAAATACCCTGGTGATGAATGGGCAGATACATGCAACCAGGTCAGAACTATATCAATAAATCTGAAGGCAAAGCAATTACATTCAACTATATTCCCAGAATTGACATGACTGCATATGATAAATATAATGCTGATGATAAATATCCAGACTGTGAGACATTTAATGGCAACATTTTAAGTGTTTTCAATACCTGTTGAAAAGTGTAATAACATGACACCTGGACATCCAGCATGTCTATCAGCTGTTAATCTGTTTCCCCCATGATTTCACAAAATAATGCAAAAGTAGATGAAGGGCTTTTTCTTTTCAATGCTAAACACCTGCTTCCCACCTTCCCACCTTAGCATGCTTTATGGGTAGTTGGTATCTCTCAAGTTAAATTATATAAATTAGATTTAAAATAGTATGAAAATCTCCACAAACAAAGTTGCCCTAGTTTTATTAAATGGATTTAAAATGCAAACTTACTTAGATGGTTAAGTCCTATTTTCAAAAGTTAGGTTAGTGATGATCATGTAGACAAACTGGATGTTTTCAATTCAGAACAGCAGATCATGATGAAATTCATCCCTATAATATTCAAGGAAGTGGCTGAGGTAATTGCAAAGCTATTGGCTATTATCTTTCAGAACTCACGGAAATCAGGCAACTAGAAATGGATCAATATAGTGGTCATCAGTACAAAAGCATATAAGAAAGACCCAGGAAATTACAGACTGGTCAGCCTAACTTGTTACCTGGGATCCTTGAGCATATAATCGACACAAGGAAAATAACAAGTGATAGTAACTGGATAATAGGTAATAAGTAGCTGACAACATAGATTTTTAGTACTTACTTAATCTGTTTCTTTATATGAGAAGATGAGGGTGAATATGATATACCCTGAATTTAACTAGTATTTTGGCACTGTTTCCTGTGACATTCTCATAAGGAAGATTAAAGAAATACTGCCTTGATGAAACTACTTTAAGGGTGTTGATATACATGCTCTGGGAAGTGGGAGGGGAGGTGCTTTAATTAGAGTGGCTCTGATATATGTGACACTCTGGATGCTTTAATTAGAGCTGCTCTAAGTTAAAGTGCCCAGAGCATCACATATATCAGCATCCCTGCACTGAGAAATGGTGGTGAGAGTGTTTTAACTGAAGTTCATCAAATGAGCCTAAAGTGTGCTGTGCGGAGACCGTGAATGCTATGTGCCCCCAGAGACTAGGGGGGCACAGTGACCGCCCACAGGCAGTAAAGGTGGTGGTGGCAGCGGCAGGGACATGGCAGTGGCAAATGGAGAACTACCGCAGGCAGCCATGGTGATGTCGGTGGCAGAGGGAGGGTGACAAGCGCCGATTGGTGGTCAGCAACCACCCGCAGAAGTGGCTGGGGGG
>NW_005842482.1:1020544-1023612 GCF_000455745.1 Alligator sinensis
GCAGCAATTGAGGGCCACGTGCAGACACCACCAGTGGTGGTGGGGGAGGGTCCTCACACGAGCTGATCTGCCTTGGGCTCTACACCCTCCTTGAGCCGGCTCTGGGGTTGGGGTGGCATGTCCCCACACAAGCTGATCTGCCCTGGCCCTGTACTAGAGCTGGCTGAAGGAGGGTGCAGGGCTCAGGGCAAATCAGCTTGTGTGGGAACCCACCCCCACCGTGGGTTTGGGTCAGCAGGACCCCACACGAGCTGATCTGCCCTGGTTCTATACTGGAGCCAGCTCAAGCAGGGTGCAGGGCCCAGGGCAGATCAGCTCATGAGGGAACCCTCCCCTGCCCCAGGATTGGAGTGGCAGGTGTCTGCATGAGCTGATCTGCCCCAGCCCTGCTGGCCCCAGGCAACAGCATCTGGCTCCTGTCAGCCAGCAGGCCAATCAGGGACCTGCCAGCACCCCCAGGAGAGCTGCAGGGCCAATGCTGGAGTCCTCTCAGGGGTGCGTGCCCCCAATCTGCCAGTCAGGTGACAGGAGCTGGGTGCTGCCACCTGGGGCCAGTGGCAGCACTGATCTTCCTGGCACTGAGTGTGAATTGTACCTAGCACTGATCTGTCATCTGGCAGGCAGACTGGGGACCCACACACTCAGGAGGACTCCGGGACAGCCCCTGCAGCCCTCCCAGGGGTGCAGGTGAGCTCCTGAAGATAGCTGGAAGAGAGGAGCTGGGTGCTGCTGCCTGGGACCAGGGGCAGCACCAATCTTTCCGATGCCGTTCCCAGGTGGCAGCACCCAGCTTCTCTCATCTGGCAGGCAGATCAGGGGCTCACACCCATGGAAGGACTCCGCCACAGCCCCTGTAGCCCTCCCAGGGGTGTGGGCAAGCCACCAATCTGCCTGCCTGCTGCATTTTATGTTTCCCCATAATAACCTATGGGTGCAACATCAAAACAGCATTGAAACAGCAAAACAGTTTCAACTAAATGAAACAGAGAAGTGCTTTGAAAATTAAATGAAATGAAACTTGAAACAAAACACTCTTCCATTGAATCATCAAAATGGAAATCGAATTACTGTGGCAAGACCTGCAAGTTTAACATTGGTCTCTACAGTCACAAGAGAAAATGCACTACTAGCGAGTAGAATAACTGAATATCCACTGTCACTCACTGATGAACAGATACCGTTATTAACTGACTGGACTATAATGCTCAAAGAATAGTTATCAGTGGCTCAGTGTCTAATTAGGAAGAGTATCAAGTGGGATTTCCAGAGGTCTATCCTGGATCTAGTACTGTTCAATATTTTTAATGATAGTTAAAGATAGTTGGAAGATAGTTTCTTAGTTTCATAATTGGTAGGATCAGAAGGGACCTGAGCAGTTCATCAAGTCCGACCTCCTGCCATGGCAGGAAAGAGTACTGGGGTCAAACGACCCCGGCTAGGTGATTATCTAGCCTCCTTTTGAAGACCCCCAGGGTAGGAGCCAGCACCACTTCCCTTGGAAGTTGCTTCCAGATCCTAGCCACCCTGACTGTGAAGTAGTGCTTCCTGATATCTAGCCTGAACCTACTTTCAGTCAACTTGTGGCTGTTATTCCTAGTTACTCCCGGTACTGCTTAGAGGAACAAGGACTCTCCCATTCCCCACTGGTCCCCCCCGGTAAGTTTATAGATGGGATGGAACTGAATATATACTTAGTATATTTTTGGATGGCACCAAGATGAATTGAAGACAGGATTACAATCCAAAATGACTTTGATAAATTGGAAAAAATGGTTTGAAATAGGAAGAAATTCAATAAGGACATATGCAACATCCTGCATGTAGGAAAGAACAATCAAATTTTCAAGTACAAACTGGGGAGTGATTACCTAGGTTACAGTACTGTTCAAAATGACCTGATGATTATGCTGAACTACAAAACTGAATATGAATCAGTAGTGTAAAATTCTTGCAAAAAAAGGTATACTGGTATTAACAGGAGTTTTACATTCAAGTAATAGCAATTGATTCTTCTACTCTTTTTCAGTGCTGGCAAGGCCTCATGAGAAGAACTGTGTCCAGTGGGACACTGTACTTCAAGAAAGACAAAAAAGACAGGAGAGGAACAAAAATTGTAAGAGATCTAGGAAACAGCATACATAAGAAAAACTTGGAAGAACTGGGTTATTTAGTCTGGAGAAGATTGTGAGAGATTTAATAACTTTTGAAATATAAAAAGGTGTTTATAAAGAGAATGATAATCAACTGTTCTCCATGTCCACAGAGACTGGGACAGGCTTAAATAAATAAGTAGTGACAAGCTTAAATTGCAATAAAGGAGGTTTGGGTTAGATATTAGCAAAAAGTGTCTAACTGTGCAAGTAGCTAAGTACTAAAACAAATTTCCCAGAGGTGTAACTTCCTCTCTGGAAGTTTTCAAGAGCAAGTTAGACAAACATTTTTTGGATGGTCTAGATAGGGATGTTCCTGTTATAAGCAGGAAGTTGGGCTACACCACCTCCTGAGTCCCCACCAGCCATATCTGTCTATGATTCTGTTATTCTGCTTAAATGTATAGATGCACACGAAGGCCTAGGCATCCAAGCAATTAGATGAGACTGGAACTAGGTGTAAGAAATATAGCTATTGTTCATAGTTACCATTTCGAATAAGTTGCATGTGTTAACATCGAGATCCTATTTTAAGCTTGTTTGGTTTCACAAACTGGTCATTCCTACACCTAAGATCTTGGAGGGGCTTGATCTATAAAATGTGATTTGAGTATACCTAACATACCTACCTCGCCTACCAATTAGAATCAGTCAGGAAGCTCAGGAACCTAGTTTCTAGGTAATCCTTACTATGAAGGGGTTTGAATGGTAATCCTTACCATTTGTGGGCATCTCCAACTTCCCACAAATATGACCTAACTACCATCCTATGGGCTGGGCTGAACTGAAGGCATCCTGTTACCCTCTTGTTGAAGCTCAGTTACTGGGCAACCAGCAGTTGAAGATTCATGGGGCCAGAGGGAAAATAAGAGAGAATGAATTCTGCACATCTGTGAGGGGGGCAGTGCCCAAGGAAAG
>NW_005842482.1:1023625-1045582 GCF_000455745.1 Alligator sinensis
TGGTCACCAGTCCTTGAACATTTTTTTCAATTATTATTGTATAAAATGTATGCCTGGCATTGGGAAAAAGCGAGCTTAGTCTTGCCACCTTTGGCAGTTGAGTCTTTTCACTGGTTTTAGCTTGTGAATAGTTTAACAAAATACAGAACCACAGGGAATCACTTAACTATAACTTAAGTCTGGGAAAGAGACAGGAATTTTGACACCTCCCATTCTTCTGCACTTCTTGTTGGCCAGTCTAGGCATCCCTTTGCTTAGCATGTTAGCTGTTGTGAATCACTGTCCCCAGCATTTATTCCTCTCTATTCAAGGTATGGAATTGAGAGGTTTTATTCTCCTGTTACTCTTCTGGATTTAAGTTATTCTGTTTCTTATTGCAAACTGTCCTGACCCTGTGTTGGGAAGGGCAACATATAAATCAGATAAATAAATAAACAGTCTCAGCACTAACTAAACTTCATAAGGGCCTCTATTTTTTACTTTAAAATTCTCCTTTTTGTTCATGCCAAAAATTGCCTCAGTCTAGCAAGGATGGAGTAGGTCAATGTTCTGTGTGTGCTTAAGCCCAGTAAAGATCTAGAAGCTATGGCTAGGTACAGATGTTACAGTTATCATGTGTTAAGTGCACAGAAAATACTTTACAGCTGCAAAAGAACAGACTTCGCAGCACATAAAGAGCTTTAAAAATGGCAGTTCCTGCTCTAAGTTATCCCTGGATGGATGTGGTATCAGACTAAGGGCTTTAGGTTAGAGCGCTTTATGGAAAGTCTGTACCACAATCCATCCCAAGTCAAGGTAGGTAGCATTAGGGGCCCCTCACTGGGAGGTTTGCTAGACTTGACCAGTGCTTATCTCCTCTCTGCATTACCAGGTTGGAGGTGGAGGAAGGGAGCCCCCATGCAGTGTGCCCCTCCCCCCAGATTGCTGGGTTGGGTGTTGCGGGGTCAGGCTGGATCTGTATGGCATGGAGACTCCCCCACACCCAGTTCCTGGTGTAGCCAAAAGATGAATCAGGCAATCTCATGCTGTAGCTTCTGGCTACAGCTGCCAAGAGGCTGGGGAAGTGGGGAGCCCTCCCCTCCTACTGCACAGACCCAGCCCAACAAGCCCTACAAGACCTAACCCAGCAGATGGGAGCGGGGGGGCCCTGCAAGCCTCCTGGAAAGCATGCAGAAGCCTCCCACCTGATGGCCTTGGCTCCAAAATCCTCCCCAAGGAACAGTGAACATCTATTTGGTTCACTCCCACTCTAACTTATAGCATTTTAAGTAAAGTGCAATAGAGTGCTTCCATCAGGGGCTTTTTGAACATCTGTACCCTTAGACTAAATGTTCCTTAACAGTCTAACCTGAGAGGCACAAAATGATAGGCACACTCTGAAATAATAATGACATACCTAATGGATTGTGCTTCCTACAAAAAAGTCATGGCAACCAGTATTTTAAAGCACAGGCAGAAGAGGTGGTGGGTGGTAGTGAAGCAACTGCTCCTACTCTTGTACAACATCTCAGTGGTCTGAACACTTTCCCAAGAGACCATGGTTTTCATTTTTTCCCCAATATTTGGCTTAATATGAAATTTATAGACTTTTTTTAGAGCAGAATATTACTTCTGGTACTCTGGCCTACTTGATCATCAGTGTCCTTCTGTAGAGTGGAACAAGTTTGTCAGGAGGGATGGAAAGTGCACTCCCATCCTAGAATCCCCACTTGCTGGACCCTTAGCAGCCTACCTCAGGCAGGAGGGGAGATATAACTTGAATCCTCTCAAGTAGAAGAGGGAATTGACCCACTTAGGTGATGAGTGCTCTGTGTAATAAACCACGCAGAAAACAGCAAACAAAACAGTCCCTATTCCTTGCTTTTCCAGTCAGTCTGTTCTTTGGGCAGTGACTTCTGTTGTTTCAGCTGTCACTAAACAAAGGGATATATAATCATCCCCTCATTTAGCCCAAATTGAAGGCATCCAGCATGTTCAGCAGCTCAAGTGACGTGGTGTGATTGTCCATTGATGAATAACAAGCCTCACTACAATATGCTGTTACTGTTTGCTTTGGTTTGAATTTTTTTATTGTTATGTTTAATTTTATTCATTTTTCTTTGCATTTCTGCTTTCCAGGTTGTATTTTTGATATTCAGGTTCGCACAGGGAATGATCCACAGTTTAAATCACCAGGCACTCCACCAGGCCACCCAAATGCTGGTCGCAGCATAGGACAATGTAAAGATTCCCCATGCCATTTAATAAAATGCAGAAATGGTGGCACATGCATGGAAAGTGGCTCTACTGTTTAGTAAGTATAACTATTTCCATAAACTAAAGCATGACAGTGAATATTTGACTGATCTCAGCATGAATGTGGCATGCTAGTGCCTTGAAAACAAAAACAGAAATCCATCTTGCTTATTCTACAAGGGGGAAAAGGGGTGGGCAGAGTAAGCATGTTGACGATTGGGTGCCTTTCAGACTGGTTTGAGTCCACAGATCATTTTAATACTTCTAAACCAATTAAAGAATAAAAATGACTGTTTTTTGTCAGTTGGAATTTTCAGAAGTGTGCCTAATAGCCCAACTCTGCTGCCATTTGTCACAACCCAAAGGGTGTGATTTTTGTTTTTGTGTGCTTCGGCACTGCTAAATTGTTCCTGCTAAATTACAGCTTCTTTGCATGGTGGAGTTTTCTGCTGCAAAAGAGAACCCCGGTGCAAGGGAGAATTTCCCGCCAATTTGAAGCTTTCTTTGTAGGGTGCATTTCTTTGTTGCAGCACAGAAATGCTCGTTGCAAAGAGTTCCTGCCATTTGTATGCTAATTCGAGTCCCATTATTGGCCAGTTCTAAATTATTCACACGTGGCGGCTAGTGATTGGCTTGCTAGCCGTATAAGAGGCTTGAGTGGTTTCTGCCCAAGTTGGAGGACTCCACGAACAAGGGAGGAGGAGATTTCACGCTGTGTGAAGATCTCTAAGCGCTGCGGATCCTTACGGACCCAGTGCATTTAAAGCAGGCAGCGGAGGTCTGATCAACATCTAGCCTCTCCCCGTCGCTGAGTGCAATCCAGACGTATCCCTTCCCGCGCGCAAGAGAACCGGACCCACGGAGCCTAGCAAACTTCGTGTGAGTGAGTGAACAGAAGAACCCACAGAGCCTAGCAAACTTCGTGTGAGCCCTTACGACCGGCCTCAGAGCTCTTCTACCCGGGTTCGAGTCCTGCAGGTTTATTTTTCCCGTTGCCGAAACCCTTTGCGATGTACCCTCGTATTTTTCATCTTCCTGTCGCCGGAACCCTTTGCGACGTACCCTCGTGCCCTGCAGGTTCGAGTTTTGTTTTCTTTTCTGTCTGTAACCGCAACTTAAGCAAGCTTTCCAGCCTACACCACTGCCATCTCGGTGTAAGTAAACAAGCTTTAAATCTACCGCTACGCGTTTGTGCCTAATTCCAGCTCGACGGCCTTCCCTCTCCGATCCAGCGTGCCCGGGCTGCTGGCCACAGCCTGCGTGCAGCGCGGAAAAGAGCTCAGGTCGCTCCCGGCCCGCACACCATTACAGTCAGTGAGGACAGTATCATTAGCTTCATTAGGAGCGCAGCTGGGTAACCCTGAGTACTTTTGCATTCCACTGACAAAGGTACTCAGTCACTACTTTCTTACATTACAGTCTCTAGCACCTAGATATCCTGACACCTAGCCGACTCCTGATCCCTAAGGTAGTCACCCAGGCTTTTTCACAATACATAGGAAAAGCTAGATGCATGAAGAAGCTATTTGCAGAAGCCAGCGGAGTGGGGAGTTGCCTAAGTAAACAGGTAGGAGATGGAGTTAGGTATCTAAGCAACTGACATGGTGAACTTGGTTGATAATGGAAAGATTCCTACTGGTTCAGAACTGGGATCTTAGCTCCACTTCAGTCAGGCACTTATAGACATGGAAAAGAAAAAAAATAGCACTTTACTTTCAACTCAGTGTGGCCCAGTGCTGAGTGCAGCGCATGGCTAGAAGAGCAATCATCTCAATTTGACCTGGTTCACCTAGCATCTATATAGCTTGTGCACTTCAGTGGGGCTTTTTGGCACTTTTATCTAATAGCCGATTGAATCAGCTATTAAATAAAAGCTCCAAAAAGACCCACTGAAGCATGCTAGCTATACAGATGCTGGGGAGCTGGGTCAAACTGACGTGTTGCCTCTTCTGGGGAGGCACTTTTTTTTTTTTGGCTGGGGGTGGGGTTCCATGTCTGTCAGCATGGCCCTGCTGGGCAAACCAAGCTAGCCTTAGAGGTAACCCATGCTCAAGCAATGAAGTCCTTGCTTTAGGTTTTCCTGCTGGATGGTACAAGAAAGCACTGTTGTTCTGCCCACTGATTTCCATTCTGTTGCCTCTGCATACTGGAAAGATGTCAGGCTTCTGGAATTAGAGTAATGCTAGACACACAACCTAGTCCCATGGCAAAAAAACAGGTACAGAACATCTTTTGGCATGGAGTGTGGACAAAGAAAAAGCAATTGGACAGTAGGGGTGTGCAAAGCTTCGGTTACTGATTCGATTCAGAGGAGATTCGGCCCAATTCGGTGGCCGAATCTCCGAATCTGAATAGAATCAGGACATCCATTAATCTCTCCAAATCAAATCAGAAGCCTCTGAATCGATTCAGCGAGATTTCGAGATTCAACAATTCAGTCATAGACACAGCTTTATATGTTTTTTTCTACATACCTTGAGGTACCAGGCACAGCTTATGAACACTTCAATGGTGGGGCATATGGAGCGTCCCACGGAAGCGTGGGTGGGGGGTCCCCCATGCACTCGGCGGTGGACCTGAAAGTGTACCAGAAGTACTTCCAGTCCACTTCTGGGTCCACCACAGAGCATGCAGGGGAGTCCCCCGCCCCCTGGCTGGTGCCTCCTGAGTCTGGGGGAGCGCCTGGGGTCCCCCCATGACCGATCGCTGTGCCAGGGGCTTGCAGGGAGGGCCCCCACGTGTTCAGTGGTGGACCCCCCTGCACTCTTGTGGGATGCTCCATCTGCCCCACCATCTCAGCATTCATGAGCCATGCCTGGTACCTCAAGGTACGTAGAAAAAATATATAAAGCTGTGTCTATGGCCAAATCTCTGATTCTCTGAATCAGAATCTAGTCTTCAGATTCAGATTTGGCCAAATCGAATCGGGACAGTGATCCAAATGAGTGAATTGAATCACTGTCCCCTGAATCGGGCCAAATCCAAATTGAATACTGCCCACATCGCACACCCCCTAGTGGACAGGCCATGTTCTCGCGATGGCACTCCCTAGCTCCAATGTGGTATAGACATGCCATCTCTCTCCTGCTCATTCTCAGTACCTCTCCTGTTCTCATCCTATATTTGCACCAGCATTCTGCTGCCCTTCTACCTATCACTAGCCCACCTTTGGCCCTCTGATTTGGCAGGTAACAGGTGCAGATTGGTCAGCTGCCAGCCAAAATGCAACAAGTGGTCAAAAATGTGGGCTAAAACCAGGAGCTCTAGTAGTATCCTCAAACTGCCAACCTGCAGGTAGGTAGGCAGCAGGCAGCAACTGCAGCAGGCAGCCCACACTGCTGCAGTTCATGTGACTGCTCTGAGTCATCCTCATAAAGGTTTAGGGAAGTAAAGGTGTGGCACATTTGGAGAGAGGGAGGTAATCTAGAATGATAGCAGGAGACCTAGGTATAATGGAGAGTTGTTTTTTTTAATATTGTGGTGGTTTAAAATACCTTTTAATATTTTTTTTAAATATGCTCCTTTAAGCTCCAGTTGAATGTATGGATTGTGTTAGTGGTGTAATTATTTTCATTCATAATGTTCCATTTAAATTGTACCAGTCCCTTCATACTCAGGAACATCTGGCAGACTCTGTGTGTGTGTGTGTGTGTGTGTGAGTGAGTGTGTGTGTGTGCACGTATGCTTGTTCTTAACACTACTTCCACTGTTTCCTTAACAGTCACATTCCCTGAATCCTGTTTTGTCACACAAAAAGCAAAACTTTGCCAAAGAGTTACTTACCATACAAATGATTGGCGTCAATTTGTAGTGCCTGGCAGTACAACTCACACCTCTGTAAGTACTGCTTTCTCTTTTAAAACCACCTGCATCCCTGCAAACAGTGGGGTCCTCAGGGAAATTGGATCTGTGTTCAAATATTTTGAGTATCCTGAAAATGATTTCCCGCTGGAGATTTTTGTTGTGTGCTATTTCTGCACTTTGCCAACACCTCCACAGCAGACAAGCGTGCAGTGCAGTTAAATTGGAAGTTCAGTTGCTATGGGGATGATATTTTGATTTTTAAGCAGCAGCAAAAATGGACAGCAGGTTCTGTGATCTTCTGGGTAAACTTTACTTTCTCATCAGCAGCTGAGATTAATGGAATTACTTAAAAAATAATACAAAGATTATTTTTAAGAGACAGATACACCCTCCTGAGTTGTATTACTGATACAAAACCCTATTTTATACATAATGACATATCTTCATAACAGTCTGTGATGTCTTGCATGATATTCTCAAACAAGGTATGTGTGTCTTGTATCAACTATGTGCAGGACACAGAACATTTTACATTGTATAAAGGAGGCCCTTTATATGATGTAGGAGATTTTGTATTTTGATCATTTTTTGATTGTGAGAGATTTTGTATTTTGATCATAAGAAAGAACCCTCTTGGGTATGATGCCTGCATGTTGCAGTTGGAAAGTGAATACCTTTTTATAGAAGTTTCAGAACTTTTAGACAGAAGTTTTAAGTTCAGTATTCTAAAAAGTGCCTCAGCATTTTGTTGTAAGTACCATTTTCTGCCTCCCACCAGAAGGCCGTTCAAGAAACTGATTGTTCTAATGGTCAGGAACTTTTTTTGTGATTTCCTGCATTAATTTGTTCCCTGCCTTTTCCAAACTAATAGTTTTGCATGTGGTACCAAATCAGATGCTTACTAAAGTCTAAAAGTCTAATCTGTTTCATCTAAAAAATCCATTCTCTTGTCAAAGAAAGCTGACAGACTAGTTTGATATGATCTACCTTTGGTAAGCCTATGCTGCAGTTCATCCTATTTTCCCTTTGCCTCGGTGGGCACCTGTACACGTGCCCAATGCCTGCTCTGACATTTCTAATTAGAACGCATCAGAGCAGAATCAACTGAGTCTGCTGGAGTGTGCTAATTAGCAGGCTCCAGCAGCCTTGGCATCACATATATTCAGCATCTCCATGCTTCAAAATAGTGGTGGAGCTGCTTTAACTAAAGCTCATTGAATGAGCTTTAGTTAAAGTGCCCCCTGCCACCATTTTGAAGTGGGGAATGCTGAATACACAAGACACTGCAGAAGCATTAATTAGAGCAACTCCTGAATGCTGCTCTAATTAAAGTGCCCCTCCCCCACCCCTGGAACACATGTAAAGATGCCTCATGTTTTTAGTCTTTCCTTAAAAAGTCTTTGCATAGTATTGAAGTCAGACTAACAGGCCTGTAGGTGTCCATATCACTTTCCTCCCTTCTTAATTAAAGGCACTTCATTTGTTGTTCCCCAGTTTTTTGGTACCACTTATTTCAGTGTCATGTCAGAAACAGCATCATTTTCTTAAGGCATATCTACACTGCAAATTTACTGTGTCAAGCTGCAACATCTGCAAACATGCTGTCATACTCCACACTGGCTTCCTCCTAACCCAGAAGTGATACAATTACAGTCATATGGCTCTGTATCTGGACTACTTAGCACTGCTAGGGAAAGGAGTTCAGTGTTAATTAGCCCGCTCCAAGTACCCCAAATGTGCAACTGTACTGCAGTCCAGGTCGTGAGGTAGCCAGTATAGAAGAGAGTACTGCTTCGTGGCACAGCAGTGTAAACGTGCCTTTTGTTTAAAAAAATAGTGATTATTTTTCCACCACTCTTCACTTCTTTGTGCTGCATTTTTAATTGGGCTATTTCCTCTCCATGCTCTAATTCAATGCTCTCACCCTGTGAAGTTACTTTTCTCTGAAAAATCCTCTCCCTGCCTTGTATGTTTCAAATCCATTATTCCTATATGTGAGTTATATCAAGAGCTGTGTTTTCTTTCATTATTTGAATCTACACTGTCAACTAGTTTAGACCCAATTTAAAGCTAGCATGATTAACCCATTAAGTACGGTACAAAGTAGGTGTACATCTACATGAGACATTTAGCTGTGCAGTAGCCTAATTTATAGTGCTGTAAGTGCTCACATCTACACATGCACATGCCTATTGTGCAGTAAAAATGGCTAATCATGAGTAAATTTTCTACCTGCAAATCCAGGTAGCAAATTTACATACTGTGCAGTTATGCACATGTAGATGTGATCCGGGAGCAAATTTGTTCCCAGGTCAGCCCTGCCACTAGGGGCTAGCCAGAGGCCCAGACAGCTGATGCAGGATCTCCAATGGCATCATCCTCACCCACACCCATTCCCATGTCTGTGCCTACCACCCAGAGCCCAATTTGGTTGCAGAAGGAGACTTGTTGCCTTGTGGGATCAGGCCAACTCTCAGGATCTCGATATTGCGCTGTCAGACAGGAGGGTGTGACACAATTGCACATATACAAACACACAATTCAATTAGGTGCATACACATGCACACTACCAGCTCGGGCACATACACATCCAAACCAGCCTAGGCACATGCATACCTATCACCAATTCAAGCACATACACTATACACCCCAAAAGTTAGACACAGATCACTAATTCATATATCATGCATACAATGACATATATACACACACTCACCAGTTCACACACATACAATCCACCTACACATACACACAAGTAAGTTATAACTTGGATGGTACAGTGTGTATGTGTGTGCTTGGGGACACTTGGTGGAAGGTTAAGGTGAGAGAGAGTTAAAGTGTAGGAAGTGAAAGTTGCCAGAACCAGGATTAGAACCAGTGGACTAGAGAGAAGCTGACTGAGGAACTGAAGCTTGGGTTTACTTAAGACCAAGTGGACCCAGGGTTACTTGAGGTCACTGGTGCACAGGGGGTGGGGAATAAAAAAAAAAGCCTGGTGGCAAGGAGAAGACAGCCAGGAAAGAGAGAGAGACAGAAATCTGGAAGCTTGGGGCTGGAAACTGAGGCACACAGCTGAGATATTGGGGGGTGGGGCAGATAAGTGGTGGCAAGGAGGAGACAGTTAGGAAAGAAACTGAGGCAGAAACCTGGTTGCTCAGGAAAAAAAGGAAAAGGCAGTGGGGATAAAAGAGTGGCAAAGAAACAGGGGGTTGGAGGCAGAGAGGAGCTCAGGACAGGTGTTGGAGGTGGCAGTGAGCCAGAAGCAGGAGAGGGAGAAATGAGACAGAAGTTAGAGGGGTGAGGAGCAGAGATTGGAGCAGGGCCAAACCATAGTAAAGCAAAACCCAACTCAGGGGTCCAAATAACAGGTTTATTAAACAGACAACATACTACTCAGCCCCATGAAGTTATTGGTTCACACACACACATACACACAAGCACTCACAATGGCAGCAGGAGAAAGAGACTCAGTGGAAGGGTTGGAGTCCAGGTAGGGAAGAGAAGTAGAGTCCAAGTCCTTGGTTGGAGAGAGGGTAGGGGGTGATAGCTACCTATCCAGGCTGGAAAGGGTTCTTTGTCCAGTAGGTGTTGTCCAGAGGGGGGGTCGCCGGCAGGGCCTCTGGGTGGATAGGTTGTGTGGCATGGTGCTAGTCCAGATGGAGAGGGCATCCCAAGGAGTCAGTCTTCACTACCCCTTTTTATGGGGCAGACTATCTCTGATCTCCTATGGGGAGGGCCTGTCCAGGCAAGGTCAGTTCTGTTCCATAGGGTTCCAGGTGTTCTTACTGAGCATGTGCAGCCTTGGCACAATGGTGGGTTGCTTCATCTTTTGTTTCTTGAATGCTGAGGGTGGTTCCAAGGGCTAGGTCGTTGGTCCAGGTATTGGTGTTGATGGTTTGGTCATTCAGAGGGAGCTATTTTTAGACCTACTGCCATTGTCTCTCAAGCACCCTCATTCATCCCCATTCATTCAGGAACCAAGTTACATAGGAGGGGTAGGTGTGAGTCATGGGTTACACAACCGGGCATGGGAATAAAATGGAGGCTTGACATTACAAGATGGAAACTTGACATGACTTCTGCTAACTTACACATACAGGCCTAAAACAGTAATCACACAATATAAAAGCAGTAAAAAAAAAATTCAATACAAACATAATAATTATCACATAAAATGGGGGGGATAACTATATCAAAATAGCAGGGCACTTATTTGCAAAGAGGGAAGAGAAAAATAAAACTTACTACCTAAAATATAATGTTAAAGCTTATCCTACATCTTAGCTTACTTGTACTTATCTATAGGGAATAGAGAGAAAGAAACAAAGTCAGAAATGGTTGGGGAAGGGGAGGGAATGCATTTTAAAATAAATAAAAAAAAGAAAAACTGGGGGGTTTGCTATAGACTAGCAACCTCATAAAACTGTGGGATGAGGCAGAGGTACAGTGCCAGTTTGCACAGGGTGGGCACTCAAGTGCCCAGCTGTATGATGGTCTGTCAGGCCAGATGCAGGAGCGTAGGTGCGACCAGTCGATACAGCAGTACCACATAAAGGTCAAGGCCAGGGGAGCAAATGGGGATGGGGTGCTAGGCCAGCAGCCACCAGGGCCTGGGCCTGCTGGGCTGACTTACCATAGTCCCTAGACACCCATGGACACACAAACCCTGATCTCAGGCTAGGCAGCACACGGCCCCTAGTACAGAGCATCTTATCTAAGAAATGCTGCAAACTCTCAGAAACAGTGACTGCCAGGGGAGGAGCTGCCCATGCCCTGGGGATACTAGCTGCCATTGCCCCTAGATTTATAGATTCATAGATTGTAAGGCTAGAAGGGACCTTGAAAGATCATTGGGTCCAGCCCCCTGCACCAAGCAGGAAAGATAACTGGGGGTTAGGTGACCCCAGCAAGGTGACTGTCTAGTCTCCTCTTGAAGATTTCCAGGGTAGGTGATTGCACCACCTCTAGAGGGAGCTTATTCTACAGTCTGGACACCCTGACTGTGAAGTTTTTTCTAATGTTGAGACTAAATCGGTCTTACAGGAGTTTGTGGCCATTACTTCTAGTTTTCTCCTCAGGTGCCCTGGTGAACAGTTTCTCACCAAGCCCTTGATGTACTCCCCTAGTGTAGCAGTAAGCTGCTACCAGGTCCGCTCGCAGCCTTCTTTTCTTCAGGCTGAAGAGTCCTAGATCCCTCAGCCTTTTCTTGTATGGCTTGCTGTGTAAGACCCTGATCATACAGGTGGCTCTTCTTTGAACTCTCTCAAGTTTGTACATGTCCTTGTTAAAGTGCGATGCCCAGAACTGGACTCAGTACTCCAGCTGAGCTCTCACCAGTTCTGAGTAGAGCAGAAGAATCACCTCCTTAGTTCTGCTGGAGATGCACTGATTGATGCATGCCAGTGTATTATTTGCCCTACTGGCTACAGCATTGAACTGATTGCTCATATTCATGCTGTAGTCTATTATTACCCCCAAGTCCTTTTCATTCTTGGTGCTAGTCAGTTTGGTGCTGCCAAGCCTGTAGGTGTGTTGGGGGCTGCTCATCCCAAGGTGAAGCAGTTTACATTTCTCAACATTGGCCTTCATCAGGTTCCAATCTGCCCAATGTGCTAGCCTGTCTAGGTCCAACTATATCTTCAAGTGTGACCATGCAGCCCCATAACTTGGTGTCATCCATGAACTTGGCCAGTGAGCTCTTCACCTCTCCATCCAAATCATTAATAAAGATGTTGAAAAGTACTGGATCAAGCACCTACCCCTGTGGGATGCTGCTGCCTATTTCTCACCAGAATGACACTAGGAAATCCCCACACCTGCTAGACTTGCCACAGCATCCTCATCCATGGGGGTACAGCCTGAGGCTGGGGTGCTGGCTGCCTATCACTGGGCTCTGCCCCCTAGCCACCACCACCCCATGATCTACCACCCTGGGACAGCACACAAAGCACTTTGTACATAGTTTTCACAGGGAAGAGGATGTTTTATTGTTGGTGGGTGGGGTGAATGATGGATGGAGTGGTTTGTTGGGGAGGGAAGTGGGAGGGGAAATCTGTTTGTTGGGGAGGGAGGAAGATCTGTTTTTTAGGGAGGGAGAACAGACTGTTTGATGTGAGGGGAATAAAACTGTTGTTCTGAAATGTGTCTGCAGTGAGTGTGGTGCTAGAGTCAGGGCAGAGGGGGTCTATGGGCAGCAGTCCAGGCAGGCTACAGCAGGGAGAGCAGAAGGAGGCAGTCAGTCAGTGCCTCTCACACTAGGTGCCCTGACCCCCAGTGGTGGGTGTGCAGCTCACCCAGGGTCTGGGCAGGGGAGTCTGCCAGTGTTGCTGCCACTGCAGGTGATACTCCAGTTGCCAGGTGGTTTTTCCCTACTGCATATCCTCTACCCAGGCCTTATAGAAGAGCTCTACCTGGGCCTCACAGATGTAACGCATCATGCAGGCTATAATGCTAACCCAAGGGAAGTTGTCTTTAGTGAATTTGAGGTGTCCAGCATCCCCTGAGATAGCTAAAGGAGCACTCCACCAGGGCATGGGTCCAGTCCAGCAGCAGTTAAAGTGGGCCTGGTGGGGGGCCAGCTGGTTGGTGTAGTGCCACATGCGCCAGGGCAGGAACAGATATGTGGGATTCCCAATGAGAAGGGGTGGGACCATCGCGGTGCCCAGCTTCAGATCCAGCACCCCTGGTGCAAAGCACTCACTCTCCACCAGGCCCTGCAAGGCAGAGTTATGGAACACATGGGCGTTGTGGGCACTGCCCGCCCAGCTGGCACCCATGTGCATGAAGGCATCTCGGTGGTCTATGATAACCTGGAGCACCATGAAGTAAAAGCCCCTCTTACTATAGTAGGACCAATCCCCCATGGGGCGGGCAGGCAAAGGGGATGTGGTTCTCATCCAAGGCCCCTATGCACTAGGAGAAGCCCAGGGCATAGAACTTCGCCACCACCACCAGGGGTTCATGCATGCAGAGCTGTGCACACCTCCAGGATGGCCTCTCTGGTGGTGGCCGTGCCCACCCTGAAGAGGTGGCTCACTTAGTAGAGAGTGGTGAGTGTGGCCAGCTTGAGCAGGGTGAGGGCCAGCTGAGTGTCTATGGGGAAAGGCAGCCACATGACAGTGTCCTGCTATGCCAGGTGTAGCCAGAGCTGCTCCAGGAGGTCCTGGAAGATGGCCCAGGTCATCTAGAATGCATCCAGCCACTGCTTATCATTCCACCTGTGCTGGGTGGTGTGCAGCCACCAGTTCTGGCTGGCCCAGTGGCCCCAAAGGTGGTGGTGCAGGAGGCCCAGGAAAGTAAGGGCAGCCCCAGCAGTGATGTTGAGGAGCCCATCATCAGCATCCCTGATGGGGTCCAGCCAACTAGATGTGGTCCAGGTGGCAGCTGCACAGCCACAGAAGCCTTGGGACTGCACGCTGTAGCCAGGCAAGTGGTTGTTGCATGTGGGGGAGCCAGAAGGAGTCAAACGGCCATGGGGAAGCTGGTGGTCAGCATGGTAGGCCAGAAGGGCTAGGGCAGTGGCCAACAAGAGCCTGGGGTGCTGGTCTTCACTGCCAGGGTCAAGGGCTGGAGCAGCCATTGTGCAGGGAGGCAGAGTTGGCGAGAAGAGAGCTGCTGTGTGCTGCCCCTGTGCAATGCATGCTGCTTCTGGCCAGGGAAATGGTTGGCCAGGGAGCAGACAGCGGGGCTGGCTTTTCAAGAGGACTACTAGCTGCTGGCAGCTGCAGCTGGAGCCTGGAGCTTCCCCCAGTGGTGGCAGAGCCCCATTGAAGGACTGCAGGAAATTTGATGCTAAGACCAGCAAATCTGCTCCCTAGTCCCTGCATGTGTAGATGCCTGCCTAGGAGTGTTTACTGATCTTGGATCAAATGCATGTGTAGATGAGCCAGGAGCATAAACTGATCTCAGATCAAATGCGTGTGTAAATGAGCCCAGTGAGTGGGAATAAATGAATACCTATAGAAGGCTCAGGTGGAAAAAAGGCTATGAGATTTATTATAGTCTTTTCTGGAAATTGTCTAGTTGTCTTCTGTGTCATTTTAGCCTGTGCTCTTTCTAAATATATGTAATAATTGTGTTTCTGATTTACAGCATGTAACTTTTTAATTAGTTTATCTATCATATTTGGGTCAGATTCTGAAGGATGCATTCAAATTATATAGTACCTTGAGCTACCAGTAGCTTCATGGATTTCAATTGTTTATTTACAGTTCAAAATTCTATTAAATATTCAGTGAGATCATTACAATCTGCCTTAAATTTTGGCTTCAGTCAGACCTGGGATTAGACTATTGGCCACTTTGGGCAGAGAGTAAATCATAGTCTCCCTCCCTCCTCCTACTCCCACATTAGATGACTTGCATTAACTTAGTCTGGTGGAATCCCAATGGCCAGAGATCATAGGCAATTTATCCGGTTACTTGCCCCTGCTGCTGCTGCTGTGTTGTGCTGCTGCTTGATCCGTCAGATCCATAGGATGTTTTGAACTTCAAAGCAGTATACATCTTAAAGGAAGCTCCCAGGATCTAATGCAGATGCTGTCCCTTTTCTTGTCAGGGAGTATTGTACCATGCCAGTTTTTACTAATGTGTACATGCTTCTTGACATCCTTCTGAATTCTCTTTACAAAATTGTGATTAATATTTAAGAACCTCTCAGGCCAAAAAGAAGAAATCTGCAATCACAGTAACTTAATGTAAAATAATGCATGAATCATTATATATCAATAAGGCCCTGATCTCATGAGTTTTAATGTTTAAATAGTGACTGGTTTTCCCTGGTATAGTTTAGATAACAATAAAGAATTCATGGGATTTGTTTGTTATTACCCATGACTTGTTTTCTTTGAATGTATCATAACTCTACATGACAAGATACATTTTATAATAGTTTTCTGTTCAAATATAAATCGTCTTTCCAAGCACTTCACAGAAATCCTTTAGTTGCAAGGGGCTGTACAATGCTCAGTGGATTTGTTCTTATATGGAAGCTTAAAAACTCTGGAAGTTCAGCAAGGATTCTGCATTGTAAGATACATAATTGCAACTTACTGAGTTCATAAAATAGATTAATTTAAAAAAGAACAAGCAAGATTAGACACATTAAATTTTGTAGGGCTGTGCAAAATTTTGCCGGCTGTTTTGTTTTGGCACTGTTTCTAGATCACTCCAGGTGCTAGATTGTGCTGGGGGTGGCAAGGCAGCCCAGCTGGGCTGCTTTCCCATCCCCCATGCTAGATTGCATGGGCTCCCTATTCCCAGCAAAACGTCAAAATAGTGTCAAAACAACCCTTCTGTTTCGATGGAATGGAACAAAACAGCTGTTTTGACTCAAAATGACATTTGAAACTCAAGGTGAAACAGAACGGTGCCGTTTTGCACAGCCCTAATATTTTGGTTATGATTTCAATCCAATTGAGTAGTGACATAAATAGATGCAATTCTTATTGACTTAAGTAGGAATTATTCTGCTTATGTCAAAGATGAATTTGGTTCCAATATGGTCTTTGATCTCATGAAGGCACTCTCTGGGTGCATGCACAGGTGCATTAATGTACTTTTCCTAATGTGCATTAAATTTAGTACCTCCAGTGTGAGGTACTAAATAAATGCGCACTAGGCTGCCCTGTGTAATGCTGAAAGTGCATGTTTTTTAAGTGACACTTAATGTGCAGTAGCTTATTTTACTGTGCATTAGCGTAATTGCATTTTTTTTACGCGATGCCTTAATGAGTAGTAAA
Organism: Alligator sinensis; assembly: GCF_000455745.1. NCBI lineage: Eukaryota > Metazoa > Chordata > Crocodylia > Alligatoridae > Alligator > Alligator sinensis. Next base: position 1,039,404 of record NW_005842482.1, read on the forward strand.
ATAGGCTACTGCGCATTAAAGCACACATGTAGACACGCCCTCTAAGTGTAAAAATATGATGCTGTGTCAAGTGTCTTCCCAAGTGTGTTAGTCATCGGGCCAGTGGACTGATTCAGAAAAAGTAAGATACCTGGAGCAAAGCACAAAGTCCCAAAAGACATGGCTTACAAAAACTTGACCCTTCTAAGATCCTCAGCCTGAAGTGATCTTCTGTTCTGTTTAACTTCTTTGGAGAACACATGTCATGAGAACAACTTCCTCCCCCAGATACATATTTTGCAGCACATTTCCCATCCCCACTTTCTCAGAGGGAGGACCCTTTGCAAAATGGGAAATTTCAGAATTATTCAGGGCTTTCTAAGGGAGACTACAAATCTTCTAGGTAGGCACATCTACACATCTAGACTTTTACTGTGGAGTAGACGAATTTGCTCTGTTTCAGCATCTACAATGCAGAACTATTAGGTTGGAGTAAACTAATAAACTTTGCAGCACAGTAGTACCTGTAAATACAAGTTCTATCCTGCTGTGGCCCCAGCCACCCTTTTCCATAGCATTTTGAGCTAGGTCAGAATAGCCCTGGGCTGACAGTCTGACCCCCGAACTCCTTGCCAACTGGGGCTGCTCTGACTTGGATCAACATGCTCTGTTTCCAGGTGCACATGTAAAAGTGGTGCCTGGAAGCAATAAACTCCAGTGTCATAAGTGCTGGCGTTTATTGCTTCACATTAATATGCACATGTAGATGCACTGTGTGTATGGAAAAGAAGCCACAAGTGGGGAGGCTCTTGACACCCAATAAAAAGAAACAGGGAAATAGTAGTGAATAGAAGACGGGTGGAGAAAGTCACTAAGCTGTATCTGAAAAGCTTGAAGGTGTAAGGAGATCTTTTTTCCTAACCTTCAGAAACAAAGGGATGTGGAAGGAACTCCCAAATAAAAGCAGGGCAGCAAGCAAGTCACTGGGTTCCCCACTACCTCCTCAGGAAAAGACTTTGTAGAAAGAACAGGCCAGCAGGGTGGAGGAAGAGAGCATAACAAAAGTGGGGGGGGCAAGGCCCTAAACATTACTCAGTATAAATTAGCTGAACTTTTAGCTGCTTGTATGCATTGCAGTCAGACTTCAATCTTCTGCAAGCCTGTCCATTCTTAGTCAGGAAAGATAGTTTCCAATGAAACCATGGTCCTGAGTACCTTTCCTAAGCTTAGAATTATGCTGAAACCTCTCCTTACCTCCCTAAAATTTAGAATTATGGTCATTCTGGATTGAGATTGATCCAAACTGTTAAATTAGATACATATTCCTTAGCATTATTTATAGAGAGCCAAATTAGTTCATTACACTTCACCAATGTAAAAATAAGGTGGTCACTTAAATTCAGTGGTTGCACTTACAGGTTTAAGCCTGTTTAAATAAGCTGAGTTAAGGAATAGTTAAGTGTTACATTTAGACTGCAATCAATCTATGGACTATTCAGCAGTGTTTAAGTTAGAATGTGCTGTGGGCAATTATACGTTAAGGATTAATACTATTTTTTGCTTGATAGCTCTGACTTGCCACTAGAGGGCTGATGAGGGGTATGGCTAGGAGCTAGGACATCAGAGGCACTTACACAGGTTACACTTTTTGTGCAGTTGGGCCCCTGAAAACTACACACATGCCTGGCTACAGAGTACTTTTAGAAAGGCTGATCATGTGAAAAATTAATCCTTGGCAAATCAGCTAGTAGCTGAAGGGGCTTTATAACAGAGCACCTTAGGGAACTTACATTCCTCTGAGGATTCATTTTTAGCCCCTTTGCAGGGCTGTCAACTGGGGAAGGAAGGGAAGGGGAGGAAGAGGGAGCAGCAGGTAGCTGCCCAGCTGGGCTTTGCCTGGCAGAGATGGAGGGGGGCAGGAAGTGGAATGTGCCCCCCCAGCTAGCCATGAGGTAAGGAGGGATCCCTTTCCGCATGCCCCTCCCAGGCCTCTTGACAGTGGGGGCAGCAGCTGCCAGCTTGGCTTTACCATGGCCAGGCCTGGGGGAATGGGCATGGTGGAACAGAACCCCCTCAGCTCATGAGTGCAGCCTAGTTCCCCCCAATAACCCAGCTGGGGTATCTGGAGGGGTGGTGCAAGGCATGGGATCTCTGTTCCACCCTTCTCTCTCTTCCAGCTTTGTCCAGGCAAATCCCAGATAGCATCTGCCTGCTGGTCCCTTCCCCTCCCTCCCCTGCTGACAGCCCCAGAGCTGTGGAGAAGGGGGGGTGCAGGCTGGGAAGAGGGGCAGCTTGCCTCTCAGAGGCTGCTTGAGCACCCCTGCCTGCTGTCCAGGGCTGGTGCAGGTAGGCTCAAGCCCCGTTGACCCAATAAGTGAACTTCTGTTTGGTCAGAGGGGCTCTAACTCATAGAGCTTTGTGTAACGTGCTATGAGTTTGGAGTGCAGCCCCTAAACATCTATAGGCACCCCTGGGCTTTATGTCTGGATGATGGGAAAAGCTGGGAGAAGATGCTGGAGGACTGAAAACAGCTTGTTTTATCGCTGTGGAACACAAGCTAGGTAGCACGACTCAGGTTGCCTGAAGTGGCATAACTTTTAGATCTTCAAAGGGTGTTTAGCATGAGTTAATGAGCTTTAATATATAGATTCTTGTGTTTTAAGTGCCCTTAGCATGAACGATGTGTGCCCCCGGCAGCTAGGAGGGCATGGAAGTGGCAGGAGCACAGTTGCGGCAGGAGCACAGTGGTGGGAGTGCAGCGGCAGTAAGCACGGAACTCCCACAGACATTGCCAGCACTGGCGGCGGCGGGTGCAGGGGGTGAGTGCCAAACGGGCCGGTGACAACCTGCAGCCACTGCCAGCAGTGCCGGCAGCAGCCAGTGGGGATCACGGACCACCCACAGCCGGGGTGGCAAGTGGCGCCTGCCCGCAGGCACCACCGACAGTGTCAGTTACACCTTTTTGTAGGTAGGGGGTGCACTGCCACGCTCAGAGGGTGCACGTGCACCTGCATACATCCCCTACACATTGCCCCTGGCCCTTAGTATGGTCTAAGTGTAATGTGTAACTTTATCCTTAGTGTTCACTTTTATTAGGTTGCAACAGAATGTTCCTATATAGCAGGGGTGGGCAAAATAGTAGATTTGATCAGTGGCTGGACTCCATTTCCCAGCAGCCCCGTGCTGGGGCCAGTTTCCATGGGGACCCCAGCAGCAGTCGTGCTGCATAGCATGAAGCTGGAGTTTCTGTGGAGGCTGGTCCCAACAGCACTGGCGGGGCATGTGGCAGGGCATAGGACTACTCTAGAGCCCAGGTGAGATTTTACAGCAGTGACAGCATAATCCAGAGCTGGGGCAGAGCCATGATCTGCAGTCTATATCCCCCTGCCTGGGGCATGCATGCTGCAGATTGCAGCTCTGCCCTCGTGCTGGACCATGATGTCACTGCTGCAAGAATCCCACCAGGCTCCAGAGCAGCTCTGCACCCTGCTGCATGCCCTGCCAGCAGGGGCAGTGCCGGGTTGGGGCACTATAGCCAGCCCAAAATTCCCCATAGCCCCCCATAGCCACCCCTCCCAGTGCTGCCACTGCTGCTGCTCACCCTGAACAGCTGAGCCTGCCCCACTCCCACCCACTGCACAGCACCCCCTCAGCCCCTCCTGCTTGCTAGTACTTCTGGAACCAGTTTCCACAGAAACCCCAGCCCCATGCTATCATGCTATCACAGCATGACTGCTGCTGGGGTCTCCATGGAAACTGGCGCCAGCCATGTGGGCAGGGGCTGCTGGGAAATGAAGTCCACTGCCAGCTGGATCCAGCCCACAGGCCAGACTTTGCCAGCCCCTGCCATATCATCTCAAAAGAACTACACTGTTCACAGAGGAAGATGGTGTTACTTTGAATGACCAATTTGTCAAATCAAGAGCAAGACCTTATACAGGTTGAATCCTTAACTATCTTCTGAAATTATTTAATATAACTCATAAAAAGTTTAACTACTATCTTCCAAGATATTACTGTAACATATCTTAATTAATTATTCTGTTGCCCAACCACTGAATCTCACATAATTTTTCTTGCAATTTCTAGATTTCTGATCACTTATTAATTCACAATAACTACATCCAATCACTTAATTCCCTCATTCATAATAAAAGCATTGCACAATATTGGCTGAAATACCTATTAGTTTTTAAGAGAACTCTACTCTCCATCTTTGCTGTGTTCCCTAGTCACTTTCTAGATCATGACCTTAACACCTCTTGCTAAATATATTTTGAAGAAATTCTTGTTTAAATGAAACTGAATTGAAAAACAAACATAAATACTTAACTCTTTACATCAGTGGTGCTCAACGTTTTTCCTCCATGTGTTACTTTGAATTACCCATTTATCAAATCAAGAGCAAGACCTTATAAAGGGGGATAAGACAAAATGCTGCATTTATTGATTACATGAATTAGACATAGAGGTTTGGACACACCACTCATACAGACACACACAAATCATCATACACATCATTACACTCAGACATACACAAATACAAAACAACCATTCCATTCAGATATTATAGTTACCAGCAGCAGTTGTTCAATAGGAGTACTGGGTGGCTGGCCCAGGCCTATTGAGAGAAGATGCAGATAGCAGGCTGGAGTGGGGTGAACAGATGTGTCTGTGATCCAAAAAAAGCAGCAGGTGAGAGAGACTCACCCAACCCGGTATATATTGTTGCTTACAAATACAGTTAAATCTTCTTTTCCTGTCGCTATGGCATTCTCTCACCATTCACCCTTTCACATACACTCATACATAAAGGGCACGCAGAGTTCATTCACTTATGTCAAGCAAAAGAATACAAAATGGAATTTTCAAGTTACTTACAGGACAAGACTAACATGGCTACTGTTCACTACTATTACATTCTATGTTAACATCAGTTCAGTTCATGCTACAATGGGATAAGACTCCTCCATGTTTTCATCTCAGCAACTGAAGCCACACCTTCTAACCCCTAATTCATAACACAAGAAACGGACATTTTTGCTTGCCATTCAAGGAGCTAAATTATTTTCCCTCCTCAATAACTTTCATGCATCAAAGCATAATGGATAAGGGTGAGGAAAAAAAATGTCCTAATGCTGAATACTGATGGATTGAGATATTTTTGGTTCTATGAGGTCCTACCCTCTTTCCCCTTCATTCATTAATCACTCTAGAGGTGTTTCTGGCAGTGGTCTGCTTAACCATTGTTCTTTGTCCTGAGTGTTTAGTGAAGCAATACTAAGAGGAGCACTATACCATGTTTGTGAAAAGTCTAGGAAGCGAAATATAGATGTAATTTGTAATTACTGGTAAGATAAGAAAATAGCTTTAGCCACAGTATCAGAGGCTCCTGGATGTCTGTTTCACAGAAACTGTGTGCTGATTGATGGAGTCAGTGCCATACAACAAGCCTGAATAAATGTCCAAAAAACAAAACAAAAGACTGGGCAAGGAGCAATTGAGACCTGTGTTGTTATATGTGATTTTTTTGGCTTGTGTTAAAGATAGGGGAAAAAGCTTATAGGCATTTACCTTTCCAGTAATTCACTTTGGACATGATTTAGATGATAAAGTTTTACAGCCACAACTCAAAACATCATCCCCTGGAAACCTACTGTGCTCTCTTCTGTAAATCCGTTTTCTAAAACCCACATCTTCTGTGCCAGATGTCAGTAATCCACTAACCAACAGTGGTTAGATTAGAGACAATCACAGTGCATATTAATTTATGTGTTAAGAATTGAAAAATGATTGAAACGATCAAATTAGTAGTTTACCTGCAGTAGTATCTGATCTTATTACTCTTTCCTTTGGCCTCGCTTCACTGTTTTCCCTTTCCTCTTATTGTACATTATACTCAACAGCATGTACACAGTGATTTTTTGCTAAAAAATATTTATTATAGTTCCATGTGTGTACAGGACCTCCACCTGACACAGGAGGTACACGGTCCCACTAGGGGGAATGCCTTACTGGATCTGGTATTGGCAAAGGGGGATGATATGGTAGGGGACCTACAGATCGGTGGCCATCTGGGGGACAGTGATCACCTAATAATAGAATTCTTCATAAGACGTCGAGTGGGTAAGGTAACTAGTAGGGTGAAAGTGCTAGACTTTAGGAAAGCTGATTTCAATGAACTCAGGCGATTAGTCAAG
>NW_005842482.1:1047611-1048497 GCF_000455745.1 Alligator sinensis
GAGAACCTTGCATTTTTCAGTGTTAAACACCATCAGGTTCCCATCCACCCATTTGCTGAGCCTGTCCACGTCAGCCTGGATCACCCTCCTGTCTTCTGGTGTGGATGCTTTGCCCCAAAGTTTGGTGTCATCAGCGAACTTGGCCGGTCCGCTTCTGACTCCAGTGTCCACATCATTAATGAAGATGTTGAATAATATGGGTCCAAGGACAGATCCTTGGGGGACCCCACTGGTCACAGGGCACCATGATGATTGACTTCCATCAATTACTACTCTCTGGGTCTGACCATGGAACCAATTTTCCAGCCAGCGGATCATGGTGGACCCAAGGCCACAATTGGCCAGTTTCACCAAGAGGTGATCATTGGATACCAGATCGAAGGCTTTTTTGAAGTCAAGATATATGACATCAATCTCTTCTCCCTTGTCCATGTGATAGGTCACCTGGTCGTAGAAGGAAATGAGATTGGTCAAGCAAGACCTACCCACTACAAACCCATGCTGGCTATCCCTCAGGATGTTGGCATTGGCCAATCCTTTAAGGATGGCTTCTTTAATAAACTTTTCTAAGATCTTCCCTGGGATAGATGTCAGGCTGATGGACCTATAGTTTGACGGATCTACTTTCCTCCCTTTCTTGAAGATAGGCACTACATTGGCCTTCTTCCAATCTTCGGGCACTTCATCAGAGTGCCAGGAGTTCTCAAAGATCCATGCCAGGGGCTGGGCTATGATGCTTACCCGGTCCTTGAGTACCCTGGGGTGTAGATTTTCAGGGCCGGCTGACTTGAAGGTATCCAGCCTCTCAAGGGGTTCCTTCATGAGGTAAGCATTGGGGTACCATCTCCCAGATCTTGGTGGTCCTCAAGCCCTTCCTAAAGGAAAA
>NW_005842482.1:1048589-1057623 GCF_000455745.1 Alligator sinensis
TCAGCAGGGGTCCAATGTTGCCCTTGCTTTTCCTTTGGCCTCCCACATATCTGAAAAAGGACTTTTTATTGTCCTTGAGCACTTTTCCTGGAATTCTAAGCCTATGAGAAAGCTAGACTCACCATGAGAAAATAACAATGGATACAGTAATGGATAAACATTTGGATTAAAGTATGATATAGTTTTAGTGAGAGCAGAAGGATTTCCAGGGTTAGGATTTCATGGCTGAACAGCTACACGCGTGTTAGCCAGTGGAATACTGCCATTGTAGGGAAGCCACAATACAACAATTCAAGTGCTCCTCTCCTAAGGATTCTCAGCTCCTAAGGATTAATTTCCTTTGGGTGTTGAGCTACAGCCTGTCCCCACTCAAAGGCACAATAAACCAAGATTAACTCAGTCACCAGTTAAGTTAAACAACTTGTATTAAGAAAAAGACTACAGGACAGCTTGTAACAGACTCATATTAAGAACAGTGTTAAAAAACAGAAACCAGTAAGAATATATATATATATATACACACACACACACACACACACACAAAACCACAACCACCTCAGCTCACCATAAGGTGGTGACTTGTCCTGTCACAGCTCTCTTCCCCTTGGGGATGATACAGAGCTGGTGAGGATTTCTAAGCCTTTCCCCCTTGCCTTGCATAATTGGCCCCTCACTTACTCAGGGTAAGGTGATAAGTTACCAAATCTTCTGTAGAAGAATGAGTGGGCAGTCACTCAGGATCACCTCTCCTCCGGTAAGTCTCCTTGATGATCGAAACCACACACCACCCAATCCACAGTAACGATAGTTCAGACCTACATCTAACTCTAATCAATCCAGGACAGACTGTCATTTTCTTTCTGCTTAACTTCTTGCAGTTTTCTATAAGATGTAAGAATTGCAGTTCATAAGCATTTCATTCAAATCCTACAGTAATGTAGCTTTAGGCTTTCATTTCCAGGTTTTGACATCTTCTCACTGGGCACATCTACACATGTAATTAGTGCAACTGAATAAACTCCACCACAATTTAAGCCAGAGTAAACTAATCCCAATGTCACCATCTACATGTGCGTTTTAGCACAGTAATTTACCCTGCCGTTAGATAGTACCTGTGTCAGACAGGACTATCTTACACTGCAGTAAATTAATCTACTGCACCCCAATTGTGGCGCATGTGTAGACATGCCCCCTGAGTGCTTCTTCAGTGTCCACTACAACAAGTTGACCATAACTTGACCTTTCATTTTCATAGAGCACTCCAATAATGTGAAACACAGCTCCATGAATTTTAAAGCATTATGACCCTGGATTTCTTCATGTATGTGTATTTGTTCTAAATGATGTGAACATCATTGCACTGTTATAGCTTTGGATGTTGTTGAGGTTGTGCTATGTGAGCTTGCTACCTGAAGTAATTTGTTTCTTAAGGAAAGCTGACATACATCAAATGCAGATTTACTTTACCATTGTGGTAATATCCTTTAAAGGAGTCTCCAGTTTTCTCACTAATGAAGTGTTTGCACTGCAGTACTGGTAACCTATTGATATATCACTAATGTCAAATATGGTGATGGTCAATGAAGGATGAAGCTCAGATCTCAGGGAACCTCGTGACCACTGGACAGAATTTCATCATGCAATCATTATATCTTCTAAATGTGTGCAAACAGCATCCTCACATCTTACCTGCTTTTCATCTGTTTATCTTCCCCTGTTCACACAACATGATTCATTACTCATAAAGTGATTTTTTCATTTTCATAATATTCAGCATCATCTTGCCATTTTTGATGACTTTCACAGTGACCTGTTAGTATCCACCATGTGTGTAATGATGGACATCCAGCTGGCAGATTTTCTATTTTTGATTTTCTGCTACAATATTTTATACATACACAGGAGGAATAAAGACAGCATATATTTTAAAATATTAACATGTAGTTACTTAAGCAGTCACTTATAGCTTAGAAGTAAAAATATAGTAACTTGAGCATTTATTTATAGCTTAAATTATTACAAACTAAGAAAAATAAGACAAAAGAGCAATTGAAATATGTTTAAAAGATGCACACACAAAGTTTGTTGTAAGTAGGTAGCATTAGCGTATTAGGTGAAAATGAGACAGAGGTCTGTTTTTCATGGGGTGCATTTACACATGCATTTAAGCATGACTAACTGTAATGCTCATTAAGCTAATGTGCATTAAGCAATATTTGGCAGGTGTCTGCACATGAAGGGACGTGGCACTAAAGGTAGTGCACTAAAGTCAGTGCCAAGTCCCTGCAGCCCTGCCATGTGCCCCTAGTGGCTAGACAGACCTGACACTAAAGTTAGTGTCAGGTCACGACTACATGTGTGTTAATGCACTTTAACTAATTGTGCCTAAATTTGATACCTGCACTTGCAGATATCAAATTTAGGTGTGATCAGCCTAATTTAGCCATTTTTAATGCTCATTAAGGGTGCACACGTGTACATGTGCCCTTATGTGCATTGAAATTAGGCTAATATGCATGAATGCATCTTTTGTAGATGCACCCATGAAGTCTCACTGTGGAATGAAGCCCAGCACTGCCTGCCAGCTTGCTTATGTGTTCATAGGTGGCACATGCACATGCCTTGAATCACATCATGGTTTTGCTACGGCCACATTTGTATTCATTTCTCACTTATTTCAGATTTCTTTGAAGTTTTTGAATTTTGTGCAAATCTACGCTCTCTGTTTTTTAAAATGGTATATAATATGTGGGTATGTGGTACACACAGATACTTTAAAATGTTCTTAGATCATCTACCTCTTACCTACCTTATTAGTATATAGATTGTGGCAGTTCTCAATTTAGGCTGTATTATAAGCTTTTGGTATTTATGTGTTTGTACATCCCCTACCACAAAGAGGCCCCAGCCTGACTGAGGTTTTCTGATGCTAATACTACAATATAAAAAATAAGAAATTTCCATCAATAAAATTCAGGGTGTTGGAATGAAACAAAAATATAATGAATACAGGCTTCAGTGAGAGACTTGGGTTCTCCATTCTTCTGAAACATGCAAATTTGCTATAAAACTCCAAGTTTGAAAATGCTGACTACTGTGATACAGAAACATTGATTTGTTTTGGGGAAAACATTGGATTGTTTCTCTTTTTTTGTACTGTAGCTGTGACTGTCCCAGTGGATGGAAAGGAGCATTTTGCACTGAGACTGTTTCAGCGTGTGATCCTGAGCATGTTCCACCACATCTGTGTAAACAAGGTGCTACCTGCGTGCCAATGCCTGAAGGATACAGATGCCACTGCCCTCTAGGAACAACTGGCACCTACTGTGAAGAAGGTATGACAAGGATATCAAGTTATTTTATTATTATTGACTTTGTTTTTTTTCCAGTGGCAGATTTGTAAGTTATCACGGGTCACAAGATGATCTGCAGCTAATAAAAACAAACAAATAAATAAAGGTGAGTAATGTAAATAGAAATGAGATTTTATTTGTTTGTTCACTACCTCATTGCTTGGTCTGCACCCATAAATAGAAATAATAATAATTAGTCCCCTTGGCACAGTTTTTTGTGACCTGTAGGTGAAAAGCCTACTACACAGAATAAGTATAAAGTAATTTTTTTTCTTAAGTAAAGCCAAGCACTAGTGCTAACTCTCTTAAAAAACAATTCCCTTGAACCAAGGCTGAGAATAGGTTTTGCTCTTCTTGTACTGTGCAGTATACAGGTCTGTATATAAATACAGTGTACAGATGGGCCATAGTTGAGCCATAGCAGATGCTGTTCTGTCATTTGTGGTATCTTAATAAAGTATCTCTGTTCTTCTGAAAGGTTCTGTGAGGCTTTGTTACAGACCATCATTACTTGTCTTGGCCAAAACTCTCTGTCCTATATTTCACTTTACTTCTGACTGAGTAATGAATTATAATGAGCTTTTTCAAAGTACAGTTTGTACTTTTCATGGATGGCAAATTGCTAAAACCTAGCTGTTTATCAAGACTCAATATCTCCTTTCTGGATTGATGGTGGGTATTGGATCAGAAAGAAGACGAAACAGAGAGCAATGAACAGCCCAAGGGAGCAAGAGGGAACAAAGTGAAATCAAATGATGGAGACTAATGAACACCCAGGAAAGAAAGATAGAGTGAGAGAAAAGGGCAATGGAGATTTATGAGGCACAAAGGACAGTAGAGGAGAATAATAAACAGTAAGGACAAATAAGGCTTTGCCAAGTGACAGGGACCAGTAAATACAAGGCAGCAAAGTGGGTCACAAGAGAGCAAGTCCAGCAAAGTGAGTAACCAAGACTGGCATGGGTTAATGAAGAATGATGTTGAGGGTGACATAGTTCTGACTGCAAATGTGACAGACTAACTCAGCCTGACTGAGGCCATTAATCATACAGATAACTTGTTTAATGAGAACTAATATGTATTTTGACATGGGAAGTATGAACTAAATGTCATAGTTATCCATTAATTGTGTATATGAAAAGAGGTGAGCTAAGTGTGCTAAAACCAATATGTTCCTGTTCTTTGCAGAATGTTCTCTTGCACAACAGAACATTCAATGGAACCACCCAGAGTGGAGCAGATCTCCATATGGAACAGGGATCTGACACAGCATGATTAAACTAGAAAAGTAGGGGTTGGAAGTGCAGCAATTAAACATCTCAATCAGAAGTGAAACAAATACAGGGAGAGCAAAATCAGCTATGGAAAATACTCCTAATTATTTGCCTGGGTTATATCCCATGGCCTTTACCTAGGCCAGTGGTCACCAACCAGTGGATCTTGATCCACCAGTAGATCTTGGAGCCTCTTGGAGTCTATCCAGGGCTGGGGTGAGGGGTGCCCACGTGCATGCACATGCAGGCCCCAGCCCAGATCAGTCCATGGGGGAAGAAAGGGGCAGGGGCTAGATCAAGACCCCCACAGTGAGGGACAGTGCTGCAGAGGCATGAGCAGGGGTAAGTTGAGTGGGCCCCTGGCCAGGTAGGACTTATCTGCTGGGGAGGTGCACCCCCAAATAATTTGTTCTCCCTCTGCCTCAATCTTCTCCCCACCCATTTCCCTTCCCACAGACTTACCTGATGGGCTGGTGGGGAGGGGGGTGGCAGCAGCAACGGTAGATCTTGGGTTGCTTTTAAATGCCAAAGGTGATCTCCTACTTAAAAAGGTTAGAGACCACTGATGTAGGCCTACTCCCACTGACTTCACGACCTGAGTAAGAACAGTGCAAATACTGAGCAAGGTCTTCAGGAAAAGCAATCCTGTTAATCTCTGGACCCACCTAAAACATTCCCTGACATTGCAGGATGCCAAGGCATGGGCAGCGCACATAGTCTCACCTTCTCTCTTCCTGTGATTCACTGTAATTTGAAACCCTTGGCTTTTTGTACAAGAGATCCTACACGTGGGGAGAGGGTGCTCTGTGACTTGTGGTTTGCTGCGGGGCTGAAGTGGATGTTCTTGTGCAGACTTTTGGACATAATGCTGCTTGCAGACATTAAAAAAAAAATCAAAAAACAAAACCATGCTTTACTGAAAGAAGCAGCGCATTACTTTGACGTGGCTCTGCAGCATCTGTATAGATCAGGCTTTTCAGCAGGGCTTTTCAGCACTTTTATCTAATAGTTGAGTCAATCTACTATTAGATGAAAGCATCAGAAAAGCCCTACTAAAGTGCCTGATCTATACAGAAGTTGGGTGAACTGGGTCCAACTAATGTGCTGCTTCTTCTGGGCACGTGCTGGGCTTGGTGTAGGAGCATGTGGAGTTTAAAGTGCTGTTTGTTTGTTTTTTGTAACATGTTGAAGCAGCCAGTGTGGTTTCCTACAATCTCAGGGACAGGACTCAGTAACCCAATGGATCCCTTCCCTTGCATTTGCCCTTTCTAATGCTGCTATATTTACCTAAATCCAAGACAACTTTGAATTTAAGACAACTCCCCCCTCCCACCCCCCATATAATTAGATTCTATACATGGAGAATTATACATTTGTTATAATTCTCCACATATAGAATTTAATTAGTTCATTCCCACCATTGCTATGTTAGGGAAAACAGTGGGTGAGAGGCCAGACCCCCATCCCTTGCTCTTTTGCCCCTTATCCCCCCATACCTGCCTCTCCTGGTACCTACCTCCTGCCATGTAACCCCTGCCCCTGTCCCTGTGCTTGTGCCTGCCCCCCACTCCCTGTCCCCCAACTCCTTCCCTCCCCCCTGAACCCTCCTGCAGCCTGCCTCCCCACTCTCTACCCCCATGTGCCTGTGCCTGACCCTTGCCTCCTATCCTCCATGCTGCCCCCCCCCACTCCTTTCCTACCCCCTCCTCCATACCTTCTCTTACAGCTCTGTTTCTCTGGAGTAGTCAGCAGCAACGCAGCCTTGGCCCAGCCCCAACCCTAGCCCAGCCTGGTAAGGGAGAAGTGGCAGCATCTCCTGGTGGGGCTGGGTTGGGGTTTTAGGAACCAGAGCTGAAGGTGAAGGAGAATGGGGGGCAGCTGGAGGAAGGGAGCAGGCTTCAGTTGGGAGCAGTGGGTGGAGGAGGTAGGAGTGCAGGTGTCGGGGGGTAGGCTTCAAGTTCTCCCTGTGGTCCCCCCCATACTTCCCTCAGTTGCATGCCCCCTTCCCCACCAAACAAGCTATTCTAGTCCAGGGCAGGCAGTGGCTTAGCTCTGGCTTCAGCACTGAGTCTGGGATAAAAGGCAGAGCTGACCCTATGTCTGACATGGGCAGGTATTCACATCCAAGATGAGATTCCATTCCCCCCTCCCCCCACTGCTGGGGGGGGGGGGCGAACCTTCATCTTGGATTTGAGTAAATACAGTAAGTTCCTTGTTCCAATTTGAAACATATTTTTAAAGTAGAAAAGTAAGTTCAGATCATAAGGCCCTTATACACACCACAACATTGGCCTTTAAAGCAGCTTAAATGCCCTTTTCTACTGCTTTAATGGCATTGCTGTTTGCATGCTCGGCAGCGTATTTCACTTTAAATGACTTTGGTACAGAGCAAGATAAAACACCTCTGAGGTATTTTAGTTTGCTACCTAACAAAATGCAACAGTGCACAGGGTGCTGGAAGCTGACATGCTCGGGGCTTGGAAGGCCCTGCACAGCTCAGGGGCTGTGGGACCCGGTGGCAGTCAATGCAACAGGCTCCACTGAAGAAAAAAAAAAGCGGCAAACCTGATCTTTTTTTTTTCCTCTCTCCCTGGAGCCTGCCTGTCTGCCTGAGCTATGCGGGGGCCCAGTGCTTCTCTCCACAGCTGTGGGGGGGCTGGAGCCCCATTTCCTCTGCAGCTGCGGTGTCCCCCCAGGACCTCCCAGGCCAGGTGCCAGCAAGCAGGTGCAACCTGGGGGCCCCCCCATGCAGCTCGGGGACTGAGGCCCACTGGCAGCTTGCCCTCCCCCTCCGCCCCCACCGCTGAAGAGGCAGGTAAGGGTCAGGCCCCCACCCTTGTGTACATGCCACAGGGGTTTGGTTTCATTTAATTCTTCCTAAATTGAAGCAGTGTTTTTAAAAAAACCCACCATTTCAACTTAGGAAGAACTAAACTGAATTAAACCCCTGTGGCATGTACAAGCAGCCATTAGCTTTAACTTTTGGTGCAGAATACATTCAAAGGCTTCTTCTGTTCACATAGATACAGAGCCTGCTTAGTGTTTACCACGAATTATGTTCCATGTACCCAGTGATAGCACCAATTTAAAGGAAAAAAATATGGTTAATTTGTTGATTCTTGAAACAAACATTGCTAAAATGAAATAGAAAAGGGCAAATCACACAAGACTGGAGTCTTTTCTAAATGTTAATCTCACCGTTAAGGCTTATTTGGAATTTTCCTAACACTGTTGTGACTCAGGTATCAACAGATCAGTCTGATCCAATGGCTTTGATAATCACAGTTTTAAGAAGAAGACAAAAAATTCAGTCAAACACTGGTGCGCACAAACCTGCAACCTAACATAATCAAAACCTGGCACTTTACCAGTTCTCAATTAACAAAATCCCTGAAGACTGGGAATATGAGGAAAGAAAGTAAACAAGCTCCAAAAACCTGATGACATTTTATAGTGCACCAGAAGGCTATTTTATGTGACTAAAATCATTGTTCATTTAACTGAAACCTTACAAGTTAAAGAAATGTCTGGCACCAAATTATCTGTAGCTCAAGAAGAGTAACTTTAAACTGTACCCCAGAATAACAACTCGGGCGGCCATTTCTGGAGAGCTGCATTCAAAAGAAACAAAAGACTCCGTTCCTTGCACGTCAGCTAAGAGGTAGAGGAGCCTGCTCTATGACTTTTGAAACACCAAAGGCCAGCTTACCCTCTTTGACACAGACAAGTTCTTTTACAGGCAAGATGGCAAAACTCTTAAAAATTTAACTTGGACAGCCTTTCTTCGTATGATCTGTAGTCCTAGTGATCACAATGTGCTACTCATAAGAGAAATAATGTGCAGGGTCCAGCTCAAAGTTACATCTTTCTGCGCATAAAGAAATAACTTAAGAACGTCTAGCTGTATCGAAACTGTGAATTTATCATACATCATAATCTGTAGTGGCATGTCTGTATAATAACTCGTAACTAATAAGCATTGAGGAACTAATAGATGAAGAAACCTTTTCAATAACTGACATACACACTGATGAACACAGAGCCTGAACAATACCAAGTCATACACTTACAGCCCTCTTCTTCTATTGCCTTTCCATTGCCATTCTCTTTCGTGTTATGTATTATCTTGGGCGTGAATGCCGTGTGCCCCTGGAGACTGGGCAGGCACAGTGACTGTGTGGCGGTGGTGTCATCAGCAAGGGCATGGTGGCAGCAAGCAGGGAGCTCCCACAGGTGGTGGCAGCATTCTCAGTGGCAGGGGGCAGGGGTGGTGAGCACCGACCAGCAGTCAGCGACCACCCACAGACACCACTGGCAGCATTGGCAGTGACCAGCAGTGATCGGGGACTACCTGCAGATGCTGCTAACGATATCACTGGGGGGGGGGGGGGGGGGGGGGGGGGGCCG
>NW_005842482.1:1057654-1078672 GCF_000455745.1 Alligator sinensis
CGGCATTTTTGCAGGGGGTGCACGTGCACCCACATGCACCCCCTACATGTCGCCAGTGATCTTGGGGAAGATTTGGTTCAGGTTTCTCACATGAGTAGTGCTATTTAAACTAGTAGAGCTACTTGACCCCCAATAATTTGAAGTGGAAGTAACTGGAACAATATTGAGGAACCTCTGACAAAGCTATAAATATGCTGAACTAGGATTTGCCTTGGTTATCTGTAATTCCTCTGGGTACCAAACACAGGTAGTTTATACTCTATACACAGATTAGTAGATTTCAGAGAAGATCGTGGGGAGAGCTAAACTTTCAGAAGATGTTAACAGAGTACCAACAAACATTCTTAGTGACAAAGTGTAATATTAGAAAAAACCCTGTAGATGGCAGTATTGACAAACCATTGTTTATGGCTCAAATAAGCACAGCATTCATTATAAAATGTGTAAAACTTTTATCAAGATCTGCTTGGCAATTTGCTTCCTTTAAAGGGAAACTACTGGACTGCATGTTGTAGTCAGTATGCTTGCATACATGGTCATCAGATCCAGAGATAGATCCAATTTTCTACTGCAATGAGGCACAAGAGAAATTTATACTTCCCATAACAGCATTAAAAAGGATTGATTTATACCATGTACTTTTGTAAAATCAATTTAAAATAGTCCCCCTGGGTTTCAAGGCAGCCTAATGAAAGGCTAAGTTATTTTTGGTAAGAAAAACACATTTAGATAACAATCATGTTAAGAACAATGTAACAGTCCTCAGACTCCACAACTACACACAATGCCCACTTGCTCTACTCATGAGAAAAAGATAGCTCACCTAGCAGTATCATGTATGACCCCATACCTGACTTAACAAGCCCAAACATTCCCCAAGCTTCAAAAGGGATTCTCTGTTGAACAACTAGAATAACAGACAGTATTCACAAGATGAGCTTGGCTGTGTTTATTTGCTGAAAAGCAGTTCGAAGCCAGCTTATCATTCTGTGGGAGAAATACAGCCAAATCATGCTAATACATGAGAACCTGGAGAGGAGAATAGCTAAAGATAAAATCACAATTGACTAGTCAATTTTGCTGTCCAAGCTAAGCTTTAAAAAATATTATTTAAAAGCACACACATAAGAAATGTGCTTACTTTTACCTGTTATGTCAGGCCAAATTAATCCTTAGTGTAACTCCACTGATGTTGATCCATTATTTCTATTTCTACAATGTTCTTTTAAGCCACATAAAGTTCTACATATATATATAGATATTTACATAGTTATACATACAACAGTGGGGCTTGCTTGATGATACTGTTGGTTCTAGTTTTGTATCTGCTGGCTAATTTGGATTTATTAGAATACAGTAATGTGCAGCTGACCCAGTATATTTCAATCATTTAAAACTATAATTGTGGGCATTTACTTATTTGTTTCTTGAGATAGAATAGCTATTGTGTCTCTTAGTAATTTATGGTTGCTATAGCAATCATTCTTTCAGGATAAAATATTGTAAAGTTTTGCCTACAAGGAAAAAGCATCTAAACTTTCAGATTTATAACCACGAGGCCAGTCCATTTAGTATTCACAAATGAGACACGTAAGAGAAAAGCATCCATTTATAAAATAATGTATTACTGTATAATTTATGCTACTGAGTAAAATGGAGTGAATCATCAGGTTAAATTCACATCATGATTTAATAACTCAAACAAACTGGTACAACTCTTTCATGGTAGAAAGAAGGCTTTAGAAATGTGAGATAATCTTCCCACCAGGTGACTATAGATGAAAAGGTACCCTGGCAGAAATCCAACCATGAGTTGTTGATCTAAGACCTCCTTCAATTATACCATTGAGCAAGCAGGAAGGAAAATAAAGATGTACCCAGCTAGCACATACTTAGCAGAATGGCTGGAGTATCACCATCATATCCTCCATAACAGTGAATTGAGATGGCAGCCCGGGTTGGAACAGAAAGCTGCAAGCTATATAACCTCCAAGTCAAACCCATACATACTGGGTGCATCTACACAAAACACTTTACTGTGCAGTAGCATAATTTACTGAACAGTAAGAGCACACATCTACACATGCACATGCTTACTGTGCAGTAAGCTTCACTACTTGCAAGTAAATTTGCTACCTGCACATGCAAGTAGCAAATTTACTCACAAGTACTTACTTCACAGTAATGCACATGTAGATACCAACCAGGACCAGATTTGCTCCCAGTCAGCCCTGCTTTTAGGGGGCCAGCCTAAGCTCAGCCCCAGGGCCCCAGGGCTGGAAGCCTCTTCTGCCCCAAGGAATGTGTCAATGCCAGTGGTGATGTCCTTCTCAGCTGTGGGGGCCAGGAACATGTAGTGCAGCCACAGGTAGCCCTCCAGGCAGCAACAGAGGCTGTGGGGCAGCCCAGACTTGGCTCCACACCATCAAAGCTTAGGATCCTGTGCTAGGAGCCCAGTTTGCCTGGGGCACCAGCTGATGCACCAGCAGGGCATAGTGAATCAGGCACCCCTCAGTTCACATAAACAGCTCCTTGCACAGCACCCTGGACACATGCAGCAGGAGCACACTTGGGGCACAGCACCAGCATGAGTGTCTCCACAGAGAAGCCCTCTGCAGACAGGGTGGGGCTGCAGGCAGCTCCTCATCCCAGTTGTCCAGGAGCCACATGCCTCCCAAGCCTGGGTGCCATGGACTTGGCAGCAGCACAAGAAACTGGCTGGCCTGTAGGAGAAAGGAATCATCAGGATCTGGAGCCACTGCAGCAGATGCTGCCAGCAGCATGGCCTGTCCCAGCCTGAGAACGGGGAGGGGGAGGCAGGCTGCCCATAGCCAGCACCCAGCAAGCCCCTGGAGAGCAGGCAGTGATAGGGGGGCTCAGCCAGTAGCCACCTTGGCCTGGGCCCGCCTGACCAACTTACCATGGTTCCTGGATACCCATACATGCCAAACCCCTGATTTGATGCTGGGCAGTGCATGGCCCCCGGTACAGAGAATCTTATCTCAGAAATGCTGCAAAATCTTATGAACAGTTTCTTTCTCATGGTTCTGCAGGCCCTGCAGGTGCACATGGCAGCTGGGATGTGGCCTCAGGGTCACTTCCACCCACAGCCAGGGCCCTAGGGATGCACCAGCTCCAAAGGAGGAGGACCCAGGATCAGAGCCTCCTCCTGGACAAGGTGGTGATCTGTGGAGGACCAGCAGGTGGATGTACAGACATGGTGGGCAGAGGATATTGGCCAGAAGGACAAGTAGTAGGTAGAGGACGTGGCCCATGTGGACACATGGGACTGGCATGAGGATGTGCAGGACTAGTGCGAGGAATCTCAGGACTGGGCAGATAGGGAATTCAGGGTGCAGCTCTTGACCCTGGAGCACAAGTGCCTGGAGGCCCTGTGGGAGCATGGCACAGCCATGGTCAAGGCAGTGCAGGCCATGGAAGATGATCGCTGGGTGCTGGACACCATCCTTTCCCTGGTGGTCACATTTGTGCAGCCCACTGCCCTGCCTCCAACCTTAGCCCCACCTGCCACCTGTCAACCACCCACCACCCAGCAGCAAGCCTCCTCATGGGCCTGGGCAGAGGTCCAGCACGACCTCCACGAGCCAGGATACCCTGCCCTGGGTCCCCTGCTACCTAGCCCTTCCCCTCCCCACCCCACCTGGGCCTAGCCCTGCCACTTGCCCCAGTACCATACAGGTACAGAGCCAAAGCTGCCTGCAGTGGGGCCAGGACCACACATGAGCCCTGCTGGCCCTGGCCACTAGCTGCTGGAGGAAGGGCCACCTATGTCAGGGACCTACTAGTTGCCATAGCCCCTGCGTAAGCCCCCTGCCTGTTGGACTCATGGTAGCATGCACACCCACAGAGAAATAGCCAGAGGTTGGGGTGCTGGCCGCCTGTCCCCGAACTCTGCTCCATAGGCACCCCCACCCCACTGACCCCCACCCCAGAAGGGCACACACACAAACCACATTGTAAATAGTATTCATGGGGAAGAGGGTGTTTTATTGTTGGTGGGTGGGGTGGGTGATGGAAAAGCTCTGTTGTTGGGGAGGGAGTGGGGGAAAGCTTCTGATGTGGAGGAGGGAGGAGAGTCTGTTTGTTGTGAGGGCAATAAAGTGTTTTTCTGAGAACTATCTGCAGTTAGCATGGTGCTGGGGGCATGCAGGGGGGGTGGCTGTGTAGGCAGATTACCATGGCAGATGCAGGAGGAGGTGGTTGGCCCACGCCTCTTGCACCTGGTCCCTGCTGGTAGGTGAGCTCCTTGCTCAGGGCCTTAGCAGAGACGGGGCCTGGTGCTGCCACTGCCACCACAGCTAGTACTCCTGCTGCCAGGCATCCTCTGCCTGCTGTGCTTCCTCTTCCCGGGCAACAAAAAGCAGCTCTCCCCACGCTTCACAGATGTTATGCAGCATGCCCGCTGTGATGATGGCCCAGGGCATGTTGTCATCGGCAAACTCAAGGTGGGCAGCAAGGGTGTGCCAGCATCCCTTAAGACAGCCAAAGGTGCACTCCACCAGGGCACAGGTCCAACCTAGGCACTTGTTGAAGTGTATCTGGTGGAGGTCCAGCTGGCTAGTGTAGCACCATGTGAGACAGAGCAGGAACCAGTAGGTGGGGTCCCCAGTGAGGAGGTGCAGGACCACTATGGCACCCAGTTGGAGGTCCCACCCTGCACCAGTCATGGAAGGGTGGAGTTCTGGAAGACACGGGCATTATGGATACTGCCTGCCTAGCCAGCGCTCACTTTGGAGAAGGCGGTGGTCGACAAAGGCCTGGAACACAATGGAGTGAAAGCCCCTCCAGCTGTAGTAGGGGCAGTCACCATGGGGCTGGCAGGTGATGGGGATGTGGGTCTCTAATTTTTAATGGTCTTGATGTTCCAGTAATCAAGCTAGACTATCTTCTGCAATTCTGCTGGCTGTTTGCTGCTCCTTGTAATGTAGCTTCTTGCAAACTGCTTTTAACTCACTGCAATTAAGTTATATTTCTTTCTGCATCAATTTTAAACTGAATAATATATCCCTATGTCCCTAGCATATTAGTAAAGCTTATTGTTCCTTTTTACCTGGAGAAAAATATATGTTGTGTTATATGTAATGATGCATCTTACCATGTACAACCTTTTCAGAGCCCTAAATCCATCCATGCTTACTCTGTTTCTCCAGAAAGCAGGTTTACCATAAACATAACAACTGCCATATACAGGGTCAGACTATAGGTTCATCTTGCCCAATCTCCTGGGTCAAACAGTGGCAGAGGGTGAACGCTGAAAGGGAGAGTGAATAGGGTATGACCAAGGTTTTTTCCACTGTTTATCTTGCATTTGCAGCCTCCAGCATTTGTGATCTAGGAAGTTGATTTCCCCTCCCCCCTTCTTAACTCCCATGCTCAAAAGCTACTGAAGCATCTTTCCTCCAAGAATTTGTCCAATCGCTTCTTGAATCTGGCTGAACTGTCAGCTTCTATAAGTTCTAGGTGCAGTGAGTTGCACACTTTAATTACTCACTGGGCACATCTACACATTCTTTAATGCACAGTAGTTGCTGTGCATTTAGTTTAATACGTGCTTAGTGAAATACTAACTACACATGCAGTAACTACAGTTACTGTGCAGCAGTGCCAGCACACGTTTTTTTTGTGATGCTTACTCAGCAGTAGCCTAATAATACTGTGCAGTAGTGTATTAGCATGGTTTTTGACTGGCACGCTACTGTGCAATGTTATTAGGCATTGCACAGTACGCATGTCATGTAGACACACCCACTGTGTAAACCCCCCCCCCCGCCTTTTGTTAGTTTTAATTAGAAATTTAAGTCCAAGCCAATTGAGCCTGAAGAATAAAGACCTCAGGATTTGGGGCTAAATTTACAAAGGTAGTTAGGCACCTAACTGCTCATTTTGACTTAAGTCCAACATTAGGCACTGGCAGCATAACTGGGAGCCCTGGAAGCCAATTATGAGGGATTGCCAGAATGCAACCCTGGGAGTCTTTGCCATAGTAGATGCAGCCCTACACTCTGCAAGGTATCTGAGTGATAGAGGAGTGAGTGGGGTGAATGGAGTGGTACCCCCCTCAGGAAGGTGTAGGCCTGTGTCCAACAGCATATTTAGGAGACTAAGGGTGAGTGAACAGGGCACCAGGGGCAGCTACCAGGGAGCCTATGCTGTAGGGCTGCTGCAGTCCAAGCCCATGCTGCTACAGCAGCAGTAGCAGCTGCTTCCAGGGTGCAGAGAACCAGGACAGAGAAGACTGAGCTCCCCCACCTCTCCAACTCCCATATTGTCAGTGGTCAACCTCATCCTTCCCAGCCCCATCCCTGGCACTGAAGGAGCTCACTCTGTCTCTGCAGGGACCACTGAGTTGCAAAAGAAACCCCACTCAGTTGTCATCTCAATTTGAACCTGGCCATAAAGGCTTCAACTTTTTCATTAGTTTTCAATTTTTTGAGTCAAAATTAGTGCCAAACTCATTTGTATTCCTATTTCCTAGCTACCATTAAAAGTATCTCTGCTTCAGAGATACTGATTTCTCCCTTGGAGGGATCATACCATTGAAAAAGCCTTAATCTGGGTGGAACTCAAGGTTTCATGTATACTGTTTTTACTTCTAATAAACTAGTTACTGGCATCCTATGAATTAGGCATTTGGCACTAGTTATATTTGGAAGTACTAAAAGACAGCGCAGTAACAGCCCCATACTGTGTCATGTGTGCCGCACACGGTTATTTTTAAGCAGTACATCGCCATAGCGACACGCTATAACAAGGGAGTGTGTCGCTATGGTGACATAGCTGCAGCATGATGGTTTTTGCCCGTGAATGCTGTCACCATAGTGTGTTGCTACAGTGACATACCATCATGTGTAGATATGCCCACTGGGTGCATCTATATGTGCAATTAGTGCAAAGAAATAAACTCCAGCACAGTCTGTATTGAAGTACACTGCTCCCAGGTGCAGCATCTACACATGCACCTGGGGCAGCAGCACTTTGAGCCATGGTGGAGCAGCCCCAGGCTTACAGCAGACATGGGAGTGTTAGCCCCATGCTCTGGGTAGCAGTGTTAGGTGTTGGAGGGGCTGGCTGGGGCATGAAGGTACTAAAGTGTGGGGCTAGTTGGGAGGTAGCCCCCACTCTTTAGCACCCTCATATCCCAGCTAGCCCCTGTCAATGTCTACATATGCATTTCATCAGAGTAAGTAACTTATGGCAGACTTGATTAATTTACTGTACCCTAATACCAGCACACGTGTACACTGATGCCTTACTGCGGTGTTAATTAGTCTACTCAGTAAAGTGCACATGTAGATGCACCCACTGAGACTTAATCGTGAAATACAGGACAACAGAATCACAGTGCTAAACAGTGAAGGCTTATGAATCCTAAAAAAGCTTGCCTTATGTAATTAGTTGGGGTGGGGGGTGGAGGGAGGTGTTAAATATAATTACAAAGTCTGTGGGTGAAAGGAAAACAGAGCTAATGTGTCTTGGTTATATTAAAGAATGGATATTATTTCTTCTGCTTTAGTCTCAACAGTAATTCAGATTTGCTTGGATTAGAACACAAGTACCTTGTATAAAAATTAGTTCAAAGTCTGTTTACAGAAGCAGCCAATAGTTGGCAAGTGTATTAGTTGAAGGTTGATGGTTAGTTAGGAAGCTATAAGTATCAGTGTTGAATCTGGACCAGAAGATTCAGTTTGCAGCTCACCTTTTTGACAGCATGAGGCCTAATCTTCTTCCTGCTTTGTTTCATGGATTTTTTTTATTATATCACTTCCAAGCCTTCCTTTACTTTTGTAAGCTGGGCTGAATAATGAACATGTTCTGCTCATAGGTTTGAGGCAGAAAGCTGTTAGAAGCAGCTACCACAATTAGGTTGCAGCAGTGCTGTGAGAGTGGATAACCTCCACTGAGCTTATACCTGCTGGGAATTGGGCTGCTAGAATTCCCAGAGAGTTGCCTTCATGACAACAGCATTGGACAGGACACAACTCTGAAGCAGTGGTAGGACTGGCAATAGGTAATATTATGAGGAACTTAACAGATAATAATAAGCATTGAAGAGAAAGAACACTATTCAACAGTAGTACTTGTGCTTGCTGTAACAACATGGTCCCATAGCTCTAATTGGTCTAAAGGGATTTTTAGAGTTTAATTCTCTTTCATACATTTGGAGATGTACTTGCTTCATTAGATTCCAGCTTTTTAAATTGTGCATTGGTAAGTGAGACAATACTCTGGTATGAAACAAAAATGGTTGTTTAAATATCTTTTGTGCAATTACATCATGAAATGTTTGGTATTACAGTGTAACAGTCAAAGAGGACAATTCCTGTAAACTTTGCTTTGTAGGACTGGCACAGAAGTTTGTTGCACCCTATTAGTTTTTGTTCCTAATATATTACAAATGCTGAAGATGAGCATCACCTCTCTGTAGCCCCACTGATCAAACTGCTCGTTTTCAAGTCTCTGCAACAAAACAGGTGAAGTGCATTGCCCATCCTAGCCTTCAAACAAGCACCGAACCTTGCCAACCTCATCACCAGAAGCAAACTTCCTTAAGCCCAGAACACACCAAAAGGACCCAGACTGTGTCAGGACAAGAAATGCAAAACCTGCCAACACATCTCCACCACCCCCACAATTACTACACCCCACAACAGAGCCATCAGCATCCCAGGATCTTACAGCTTCACCTCCAGAAATGTAATATACCTCATCCGATGCACCAAATGCCCTGATGGAAAATATGTAGGAGACACCAAACAACAACTGCGCACCAGAATGAATGCACACTGGAAATCTATCAAAGACAGAAATACCCAATTACCGGTGGGCCACACTCTCTCCAATCTCTCAATCCTGATCCTCAAGGGGAACTTACACAACACTTCCCAGAGACGTGCCTACGAGCTCCATTTCATCAACCTCCTGGATACTAGAGATCATGGACTAAACATAGACACTGGATTTTTGATACATTATAATCGGCCTGGCAACTGACTCCCCAGCCCAGCCCCTGGCTTCTTTACTATTCATTCCATCCAGGAAGAGCACACACCAACTGCTGAAACTTCCTTAGCCTGATGAAGGGTTTTTGAACCCGAAAGCTTGCTTAATAAATATTCTCCAACTATTTGGGTTGGTCTAATAAAAGATACCAAATTCACCCAAGGAACCTTGTCTGCCTATGTCCTTGGACCAACACGGCTACAACCTAAACCCTTGCTCAGAATACAGCATTCATCAGTTGTGCATTTGCCATATTACTTTTTATATGCTCTCCCTAACAGCAAATTAAAGTAAGGCCCTATATTATCCTATTTTTCATCTTAGAAGCTTATGTATAGATGTAAATGGTAAGTGTGCTGTGCACAGTTGTGCACTAAGCCATGTGATCCTTGAGATATGGGTAAATGTTTCCAGATATTAAGCAGGCAGTAAACCAATTTTACTAAACAATTTACAAGAATTTGCATCAAAATAAAACATTCTAGCCCTTCACCTACTCAGTCCTGTTGCACTGTGGTACTGACTATTTTCTGAGCTTTGTTAGGAATCTTGTGGCAGTAAATACATATATCTCAAAACTGTTAGTATGTTAAGTGCAATGTTGTATTTAATATTGAACAAAAGAGCTTTGTAAACAGCTTTGAGGTCTATTGATTAAAAACTCAATAATTAGATGTAATTTTTTATTCTAAATTGAAAGAGGAAGTCATAATCTTCAACAATTTTTGACTGGTCCTTTGAGACCACTGTTTGAGTCATATTTTTAATGTAGGGTTAATAGTTATGTTGCAGTCTAGTGCTGCTCCGTATAATTAATGCTGTGAACAATTTTGCTAACAGAAAAGGAGTTTACAAAGAAAACAAAGAACTGTTTAAAAACAAGAATCATTTTTAGACAAAAAACCTGCATGAGTGTTTTTAAAATTGATAATGAAGGATGTTATTTATTACCTCGTATAAGAATTATGAAAGCACTGGAAGCACTGGAAGAAAGAGTTGGGCGGGGTTGTTCATTCGTTTGTTTTTTAAATAACCTTTCATGCCACCTTTGATATTCTATAAGCCTGCTGTGTTTTAATGGCATATATCTATTATTTAGTCTTTTTGGCAGGTTTTATTACCACTTCTTATTAACTAATATAATTGCTACTGTTGGGAATACCTCTTTATCATTGATGCTATCATTGCATATAGTTGCCAGAAGCTTTGCATTTGTGACATTATAAAATATATTTCTAACTATATACTTTATGTATGCAGGTTTGTACACTAGTCCCAGTATCATTTATTGGTGATGGTTTAATAAATGTGTACATCTCAAATAGCAACATAGAGAAAACTGGATTCTAAGCATTTTGCTCCAATGTAACTCCATAGCAGCTCTGTTAAAAGTGTCAGATTGTGATCTCAGTATTTTGTATCATTACCAAAATGTGAATTAATTAGATGATAAATGGAGTGTTTATCCTTAAATGTAATAACTGCACCTCAGAAAAAACTATAAAGCCACAGGCGAATGAATGGTTATTACTAACTGTACAGCAGGTATCCTCAAGTTGGAGCGATGAATTATCTAATGATTAGCATAGTTATGTCTTGAATCGTTATTAATGTCCTTTTATGGCAGGAAAAACTGAAATAGTTCTGAACAGCACACACAGAACTAGAAATGTATGATATGCTGTCAGTTGGCTGACAGCGGTTGATCCAGGCAAGCTTGTTGTGGTCATATGGATGACTGCTGAAGGCAATAATGAGTCAAAATAACAGAGTTATATACAGTACCTAAGCCTACATCATAGCTTCCTTCTTACTAAGACAATTCCATTCTAGTATAGTGTACTATAGTTTGAGTTACAGTGGGCGCATCTATACAAGATGCCTAACTGTGCAGTGGCCTAGTTTACTGCGCACTAAGTGCATGCATCTACACATGTGCGCACTTACTGCACAGTAAAAAACCCTTAATCACAAGAAAATTTGATACCTGCAGGTAGTAAATTTACATGGGATTAGTTACTGCACAGTTATACACATGCAGGTGTGACCCTGGTTTGATTCTGGGTTAGCTCTACCACTAGGTAGCTGGCCTGAGGCTAGCCCCAGGGCTCTGGTCTGGGAGCCTCTCCTGCCCCAGGGCTAGGCTGCCTCTATGGCCTGCAGGCATTTTGAGCCCTGGGGCACACATGCAGGGAGCCAGAGAGCACTCCAGGATCTGTGTGCCCCTGGGCAGGATGCAGCCTAGCTGTGCCAGCCTCCATGCACCCCAATGCTGCTGTCTGGAACCACACTAATGTGCGACTGCTGGAACTGCACCATCGAGGCCCACAGGGTGTTGTAGGGTGCTGGAGACTGTTGCAGCCTCTGGCCAGACCAGTCATCACCCAGGCCCAGCTGCAGGCAGCTTCTGGCCAGTAGGGCCAGCTCTGCCTGCCCACAATGCACCCCCAGCAGCCTGCCCAGAGACTGCAGGTGCTGCAGGGCATTGCCACTGCCAGCAGCTGCCAGTTCCATGCCCTGTCCCTGTGCTGGGCACTGCAGAAAGCTGCCCAGGCCTGGCAGCATACAAACAGCTACATGGAGGCCCAGAGAGCTGGTGCAGGATCCCTGATGGTGTCCTCCTTACCCAGGCCCACGTCCATGCCCATGCCTGTGCCCTCCACCCAGGGCAGCAACTGGTCCAAGAAAGAGACTGGTGACCTCATAATGCTGTGGGGTGAGGCAGAGGTGCACTGTCAGTTCAAGCAGGGCAGGTGCCACAATGTCCACATCTATGAGGCACTGTCAGGCTGGATGCAGGAGCATGGGCACAACAGGTCAGAGCAGCAGTGCCGGCACAGTGGGTCATTGTGACCAACCACAATCATTGGTCTGGCTGTGCCCACATGTCTATGTCCTTTTTGCGGAAACTGGACACCGTCCTTGTGCCCTGGGACCCAGGCTGTAGCCATGCTGAACAGCAGCACGGGCAGCCTTCTTGAGCCCCCACCCCAGCTTGGCAAAAGGCCCTTCAGCTGTCCAGTGACCCATCCTGCCAAGCTCCCTAGCTGCAGTCTTCACTAGCAGCTCAGGTAGCCTGCCTGCCTTGGCAGCTCTACAGCCCCAAGGCCAGCCACAAGGCGCAACCAGGCATGACACTGCCAGCTGCAGACAGTGCCTGCTTCTCTCCAGAAGCAGCCCCTGGCCAGGCATCTGCACACCATGCCCCACCATCTGAGGACACCAGCTATGCCAGCCTCAGCCATGTGGTAAGGCCTGCATCTGTATCCCCACCAGGGCAGCTATGTGGCCATGGCAGTGGCTGTGGGATAGCATGCTGTGGCCATGCAGGCAGTCGCTGCGTGTGGGGGAGCTGGGTGGGTCCAGGTGGTGGTTGTCTCTACCAGGGGCAGAGGATGGAACAGCCATAGCACAGGGAGGCAGAGTAGGCAAAGAGAGAGCTGCTATGTGTTGCCCCTGTTCTGGGCACGCTGTTCCTGGCCAGGGAAGTGCCTGGCCAGAAAGCAGCAAGCAGGCTGCTTTTTGAAGATGGTTGTTGGCAGCTGCAGCTGAAGCCTGGAGCTCCCCCCGGTAGCAGCAGAGGCCTATTGCAGGATTGCAGGAATTTTGGTGCTGAGGGCAGCAAATCTGCTGCCTAAACACTGTATGTGTAGACGTTTGCCAGGGAGCACTTAATTAGCCAAAGTTTACTCCCGCATAAACTGAGCCTGGATCAAATGCACATATAGACATTCCCAGTATACTTCAGTAGGAGGAGGTAATTAGCCATATTAACATAAAGTCAGGCAGAAGGCAGAGCAGGGCAGCACCTTAATGAATTACATAAAAGCTCAATGCAATTATCCACAATTAGCTTTTATGTGCAAGTAAGTACCACCATTTTCCAAATAGGGTCTTAGACCATAAAAAACTGTTGACAGAAACATTCCATTATGAAACTTAGCTCCTATGTTTTGAAGATGGAATTGTTTCTTTTTACTCCTGGTTAAAACAGCTTGCTACTTAATTTTTAAGATTTTAAAACTATACTTCAATTTCATTACAAGTGAAGGCTGTAGAGTTTCACCATGAGGAGGAAGACGACCAGGGACTGAACCATCTTTCTGAAAATAGTGCCCTAGAAAATACAATTATATTGAGTTTGTATTATGCATCTAGTTGTTTAGTCTCTTTTTCAATAATTTTTAGTTTTTTGGAAGAACTGAAAAAAGCAAACAAGTGTGGAACAGTGCAGATAAGCTGAGCAAATGTATACAGAGACTCAGTGCTGCAGTGACAGATTTCTCCCAAAAAATCTTTCAGAAAATGAAGTTTGCCTTTCTTGTATTTTTCAGCCATATCAATAAGTGACCCATCTTTCAGAAGTAATGAATCATCATGGATGTCATTTGTTTCCTTTTCTATCCGACACAAGACTCATATCCAAATACAATTTCAACCTCTTTCTGCAGATGGTATCCTTTTTTATACTGCACAGCACCTGAATACTCAAACAGGTAAGAACATTCAAAACTCAGCTCACAAACAACAGGCTTGTTTCATACATGTAGGTGCTTTCTTTAAAAAAGAAAATAAATGCAAATAGGACAAAGGTTCAGTCTCAAGTATTCAGCATCATCTGTTTGATTACCTGTGGCTTTCTGAGCTGCTCATTCTAGTTAATAAAATTGGTACATGTAACAAGTTTTGGCAGAATCCCAAGCCAATTTATCATTTTCTATAAAAGTATAACTATGAGGGAGCTGCTTAAAGAACACTAGCAAACAGACACATATTGGAGGATTTACATTTGTACTTTGGAGAAAGATTCCCAGCTGGTGTACACTTGCATAGGTCCATTGACTTCAAGTCCATTGATTTCACTTTACATGATGTGATGATTTGCCCCGTTATTTCTAAACTGATGCAAGTGAAGACACACTGAGCTGAAATTAAGAAAAAGCCAGTGGAACACACAAGATACAATTAAATTTATCAGGTATTCAGTACTTATAGATACTTCAATGGTAACAAGTTTGTTGTAGCTAAAAGAATATTTACCTCAGTAAAACGTGAATCCTATACCTGGCAAGCAGGCAACATTATAAAAATGAGAACTAGCCAAATATAAATAGTTCACACGTCATAAAAAATATTTTAGCCATGGTAGTTACAATCACATTTTTAAAATGACATGGCATGAAAACTTCATTTGCTAAGCAGCATGCAGAAATTTTAAAACCTGATCTTTTAATGGTTTATAGAGATTTAATTTATTTGGCTATGTTATCAGTCCACTTTTCTAGTGCCTCATATGTTTTCTGGATAGAAACATGCTGTATCATTCACAGGTGACCATTAATAAAAAAAAACTGCTAGTGAAGTTTCCCAGCTGGGTGTCAAGCAGAAATGGGGTTTATATGCTAAAAAAAACAAGCTTTCTTTTTTTTATTCAAAAGTTTTTATTCAAAACCTAAAGCATTTTAGGAATTTTCAATAATCATTTTCAGCCATATGCACAAAACTTACCTCTTTTTTATTCCCTGCACCAATGTCTACTGGGCTGCCATTAATAAAGACCTAAGACAAAACTAGCAACTCTTGCTTGGCTTGTTTCTCTGTTCCTGTGTTGTACTAGAACAACTTCAGAGAAAGTAGGTGGCACACAGCTACAGTTCTTTGCTAATTATTCTTTGTTTCCCAGTAACTTTTGTAAGTTTATCACTAAGACATTCTAAGTCAGAGCTGTCCAACTTGTGGCCCACAAACTGCATGTAGTCTGTGGGGTTAAATTGCAGCCTATGGACTCCTGCCTCAGTGCTACTCCTCACAATGTTCTGGTTGCTGCTACTGGCCCATAGACTCCATAACTCAGAGGCTGCAAAGAGGGAGCAATGGCGGCATGCAGCCTAAAGGGTATGCAGCCCCCAGAAGTTCAGAAATTAGACAGCCCTGTTCTAAGTAAATAATTGAACAAACTCATTTAATATGTTATGAACAGTAAAGAAGAATCTAGTCCCAAAGAAAGAAAAAAGTCAAGGGCCACATTAGCAAATGATTTACTTAGAAATTAAGCATCTCTTTGTAAGGATAGAGAGGGTACCAAGAAATT
Organism: Alligator sinensis; assembly: GCF_000455745.1. Classification (NCBI taxonomy): domain Eukaryota; kingdom Metazoa; phylum Chordata; order Crocodylia; family Alligatoridae; genus Alligator; species Alligator sinensis. Next base: position 1,072,767 of record NW_005842482.1, read on the forward strand.
CTATAGCTGTTTTAATTTAGGCTGTGACTGTCTATTATGCATATGCCCTAGTTCTCTTGCCATTAATAAGACTGTTTAATTTATACAGGAGGGAACCACCATCCAGAGCTGGATCAGTTTCTTTTCAAATGTTTCTCCCCAGTAACAAAAGCTATTGGCATTAGGGTAACTGAATTGTTTTACAACTGCCATCCCACCCATTCTTACTGCACTGAACTTCTGAAGGATTTAGAAAATGCTAATTTTGTAGGCTCTTTACATTTGCCTTCATATAATCCAGTCAAATCCAGACAGAATTAGACTGATGAAAGGCTCAGAAGTATTCTTAGCAGCCAACAGACGTGAAAGGGTTTTCTGTTGTGGATTAGTTTACAAAGTACTTTATACAAAGCCTTTTCTTTATACCTAGTTATGTAAGATTTAATAAATCTATTTATTGTACAAAGCACAAGGTTTTCTTCTAAATTTCTTGTCTGATGGAAAATAATTGGAAGACTTCCATTTTCTATTCTCTTCTTGAAAATTAATTAGGTTTGACTAAACAACTAATTTAGGGATGACAGTGATTCAGATCTTGCTTCACTAACACAGTCATAGAGGGGCTTGTTACTAGCTGCAAAAGCTTCATAGGGACTTGCAAATTGCCTCATATGAAAAATCCACAGCAGGGGGAAAACTAACCATGAGGCTGTCCTTGCAACATTTTCTTGACATTTTGTTTTTTATCACAGAGTGATCACTGACCCTTTCCCAGAAGAGGTTGGGTTGGGGTAGGTTACCTAACATGCAGACTTCAGAATTGGTCAGTAGAAAGTAATGCTTGTCTCTATTCTAAATTCATGATCTAAGTTCCCTTTTCTCAGACAGTGTCACTGCTCCATGATCAACCATTTTCTGTGATGCATAGATAGCCCCCTCCCGCTCTGCAGGTTCTGGAGATGATTCAATGCTATAACATGGCCACAGTGCTCAGCCATGGCCTGTTGTACAGCTTGCCAAAATACTTATTCCAAATCTGTGTAAAAACCACCAGTGTATGATTAGCAATAAACTGTGAAGCCAGTGGGCTCTTACCCATTGGCTACTGACTTCCTACCAGAAAGGATAGAATTTAATACAAAAGGAAGTAAGGAATAAGGAATTTTTCATTCTATAGCCCGATGTCTTCTACGAGTATGTGATGCATATGTAGCAACAAGTAGTAAATAATCAAGCAGGAGTGGATAAAGAAACATTAAAATAGAGAACTCTACTTCTTGGAAAGTATATTACAGAATAGAAAATTAGTTTTGGACCATCACATTCTGAATCTTCCTATTTGAATAAGATTTGTGCAGAAAATAAAATTCCCATGCTATACTGTTTGATAAAGGTGTTCTTAGAAGACCATATTGCTTCCCTACAGATTTCCTCAGCTGAAGTAGCTGTGACTAAGACTACTAAAGACCCTACAGAAAGGGTTTTGAAATCTGTGAGAATAGGAATAGGTGTTCCCCCTGATGTTTTCTATACTTCAGCAATGTATAATGCAATCCATATGGGCAGGGACAGGTTCAATTTTTTTTAAAGACACAAATCAGGAGCTTGTTTTTTCTTGTTGATTCATCACACTTGAGGTCAGGTTTCTTTTTTTTTGGGGGGGGGGGGGGGGAGTGTTGCTCTACATACACCTAGATTACGCTAGTGTTTTGCTGAATGTTGGGTTTTGGAATTATTGAGAAGATTGCTTCCTAAGGAACATGAAAAGTGCCATTCATCCTGGCTATCAAGACAAATATTCTGATTGATAGAATGGCATGATCAGCATCAATGGATCTTTATAACAGAACAGATCAGCATAACAGAATAAAAATCGTTAGCACCAGTGGTAGATTCCCACTTAGGAAGAATTGGTATGATTTGGTCCATGCTACGAGTATAAATGATCCAACACATCTTGAAATTGAATCTTTTCAGCTAAAGCTTGGGGAAACACTGCATAAGATGATGATCATGGCTGAAACTTACATACTCTTGCCTAGACATACACACTGATATGATCTATACTAGCCAAAATGATAAAGTGACTCGTCTGCTGGAATGTTCAGACTCTGATCCCTGGGTCCATTTGGACTCAAACTTATGGAAAACAGTACTACTAAATTATGAATTGGTTAGGTTTGGAATTATTGCTGCATTATCAGAAACTCAGCTCTCAGATACGGCTTCTATCCAAGAGAATGATTACACCATATTCTGGCATGGGAAACTAGCAGGAGAAAGGAGGGAGCAGGGAATAGGCTTTGCTATTAGAAACAGTTTACTATCTTCCTGTGAAATCCTTGCTGTATCTATTTGACTCATGATGCTCAAAGTGCATACACAGAACATCACCATCGCATTTTTAGTGTCTATTCACCTACCCTTCAAGCTAGTGACAAAGACAAGAACGTTTTCTACCAACAGCTTGAAGAAGAGAGTGAGAAAACTTACAGAAATAAGACCATTATAATACTTGGACACTTTAATGCAATAGTTTTATGAACTGTCGTGGTATTCTGGACAAACACAGAATTGGCAATATGAATGAAAATGGCCAGTGAGTATTAGAACTTTGTGCAAGCTAAAATCTGTGCGTTATTACCACCTGCTTCACTGAGAAAATGACAAGAAAGACATCGTGGAAACATTCAAGTTCATGGCACAGGCACCAATTAGATCTAATACTGTTCAAATGCTGACTGTGACACTGACCATGCCCTAGTCTCCTGCAAAGTCAGAATCAATTTTTAAAAGATCCACTGTAGCAAAACTACCAGTCACTGTAGATAGACATCAGCCAAACTCATCATTGGCAATCCCTCACAGTTGAGGGTGATTGACTTCCCTTATCTGTGGGTCTGAAGATAGCTAATAAGGCCAGTCCAGGATCAACAAGTTCTATTGCAACTTGGGCACATGTTTCCATGCAGAATGAGTGTCTCCAGATTCTTGATTTGGTCCACAACACTGTTACTGCCACTCCTGCTTTTCCATGTCCTATTGTCATCATGAAGTTTCAAAGTACTGAGATCCTTGCAGCAGATTCTTCCTCCATTTGAGGTGGTCTCCCACAAGTTGATGTCAATGTTGAACTTTTTCAAGTTGGCCTTGAGGATGTCCTTGAAGTGCTTTCTCTGTCCTCCTCTTGAGCATATGCCTTGACTGATCTGGGAGAATAAAACTTGTTTTGGGATTCTTCTGGACATCTGGATGATGTGGCCAACTCAGTGAAGTTGATGTTGGAAGATCATTGCCTCAATGCTAGTGGTGTTTGCATTTGAGAGGATGCCAACATTGGTGCATCTGTGTTCCCACTGAAGGATTTTCCACATGTGTTGTTGAGGGTACTAATCCAGTGACTTGAGGTGTCTCCTCTATGTTGTCCATATCTCAGCTCCATAGAATTAGCTAGGGATCACAAATGCTTTAAAGACCATGAGCTTGGTTTCGAATCTGATGTTGAGATCTTCAAACATCCATTTCCTCAGAGGTCCAAAGGCTGAACTTGCACATTTGAGGTGATGTTGGATTTCTTTGTCAACGTCAGCCTTCAGTGAGAGATGGCTTCCAATGTACAGGAAATACTCAACATTCTCCAGAGTCTCACCAGAAATCAAAATTACCAAGCTCATTAGGAGCTTGTTGATGGAGGACTGTAGTCTTCTAAATGTTAAGCATCAGTCCCATTTTCTTGTATGCCTCAGTAAAAACATTGACAACTGCCTATAAGTACCTCAGTAACAGATCTATAAGTACCTCAGTATAAGTACTGAAGATCTGCTTCTGAGTGAGCAGACACTATAGCCTCATCTGTGTACTACAGCTCAATGATTAAGGTCAGGGTAGTCTTGGTTTTGGCTCAAAGTTGGATGAGATTAAACAGTTTATCATCTATTCAGTAGTTTAGCTCCACTCAGACTGGAAGCTTGTTGGTGGTGTTGCATTTCAGTAAGAAATATTGCAATAAGGAATAAATGTAGCATTGCTGTAAGGAATATTGAGAAGAGTTTTGCAGCAATGCCACAGCCTTGCTTAACTTCAGTCTTAACCTCTAAGGGATCTGTAATAGATCTGTTGTTTAGAACCATTGCTTTCATACTATCGTGGAGTAGGTGAAGAATGGTGATGAATTTTGGTGGGCGTCTGTACCTCAGAAGGATCCTCCACAGCACTTCTCAGTTGACAATCGAAGGCTTTTATGAGGTCAAAGAAGGCCATATACAGAGAAGTGTGTGTTGTTCCTGGCATTTTTCTGTACCTGCCATTTTTCTCTACCAGTGAAGATCATGTTGGTTGTGCCTCTTGATGCTCTAAACCCACACTGAGATTCTGATCAGCCAAACAAGGAAAAATGCAGACTATTGAATGAAAAAGTTATGAAATCAAGTTTACTTAACAACACATCCACCAAGGTTTGAGAAAGTTTAAAAACTAACATGTACAATTCTGCTATAACAACATTTGGCAAAAATGCAAGAAAAAATGCAGACTGATTTGAAGATCACTCTGAAACCCTTCTACCACTGGCTGAGAACAAAAGGACAGTGCTAACCAGCTGCAAGGAATCTCCCAGCACCATAGCCCTAGAAAACCTGAGAAAGTTTCAAAGAGAAATGGAAAAGGTGGCTAAGAGGTGTGTCCAAGATTTTTGGCTGAAAGTCTGCGATGATATTCAGAAAGCAGCTGATGCAGGTGATAGCTGTGGAATGTACACAAGGCATCAAACAAGTAGTTGATCCAGTCAACAAGAAAACAGTTCCATTGAGAGACTTAAATGGAAATGTTATGACTGATAAACAAAAACAACTTAAGCATTGGATTGAACACTGTGGAATTATATACTCCAGTGAGACTGAAATCAAACACGAAGAGCTCCAAAGATTACCACCATATGAAGTTATGATGGATTTAGACAATGAGCCTATATGAAAAGATTTGCAGAAACCCATTAAATCAATTCTTGGGAACAAGGCATCTGGCAATGACTGTTTGCTTGCTGAAATCTACAAATGTGCCAACAATGAATTTATTTGAAAGCTTCATGAAGTTATACTGCTCTGTTGGAAAGAAGAAGTGGTACCACAAGATTTCAAAGATTCTCAGTTTGTACAACTATACAAAACAATGGTGCTAGAAGTGACTCTGACAATTATAGAGGTATCTCCCTGTTGAACATCATAAGAAAAATTGTCACTCACATCATGCTCCATAGGCTGTAATCGCTAAGTGAAAGAATCTACCATTTATATGATATTTTTGGACAAGCAACTGCAAGAGAAGTGTAGAGGAAAATAAATACCACTTTACATAGCCTTCATCAATCTGACAAAGGCCTTCAATACTGTCAACAGACAGGGTCGTTTTGTTGTTCTGAAAAAATTGGGCTGCCACACACAAACTGTTAAACATCATTCTCTCATTACATCAAGCTATGAAAGCAACTGTAGTGTATGAAAACAAAGAATCAAATTCCTTTGACATCAACAATGGGGTAAAATGGGTGTGTCTTAGCCCCTGTGCTTTTAACATCTACTTTTCATTCCTACTTCTTCATGCATTCAAGGACAGCATTGATGGCATTTATCTTTGAACTAGATTAAATGGAGGCTTCTTCAACATTGCAAGGTTTATAGCAAAAACCAAGGTGAAAGAACTGGTCTGAGAGATTTCTGGTTTCCAGATGATACAGTTTTGGTTGCCCATAGCTAATCTTCTCTGCAAAATCTCTTTGGCAGATTTTCTGAATCATGAAAGAGCTTCAGGATGGCAATTAATTTCAAGAAGACTGTGATCGTGTACCAATGAGTGAAAGAACCAATACCTGACATCATTCTGGAGGATAAATCCCTTAGTGTCATTGGCAGTTTTTGCTGCTTGGGTTTTAC
>NW_005842482.1:1078703-1080040 GCF_000455745.1 Alligator sinensis
AATCTTGACTATCAGATTGAACTGACTAATAGAATCAGAAAAGCAGCAAAGAATGTTGTGCTATTACAGAAACATACATGGAATAACAGCAAACTATCAGCTAAGGTCTATGTCAGGCCAGGCTTCTCTGTCTGCTATCTGGTACCATGTAAACCAGTACACCCTGTTCCATGGTCAGGTTGTCTGTAAACAAGCCAGCTACAGAAGAGTTTGTTAGGGAACATCTGCTTGAAAAGAGAGGCATGAAGTGAGAGGCAGCAGATTAGAAGACCCAGAGACATGGCTGGAGGATGTCACAATCCAAGAGCCACTGCCATTGCCAGCTCTTCCTCTGCTTCCATATGTGAGGTGTCTGTCCAGGCAGAACCACACACCATTGAGGCTTCCACCCAGGAGCTTGCTTGGTGCTGTGCAGATTGCAGCTTGCAGATTCCTTCCAGTGTCAGACTGGTCAGGGAATGCCTGCAATGTGAGCAAGCCTTCTGGTGGTGTTACTCAGGGAGGAGGCAAGAGAGCTACAGGAGGAGGTAGCAAGGCTCCAAATCATTCTCTGCCATGGGGACTTCATCAACTCCATGCTGGAGAAAACCTCTAGGACTGTGGAAGAAGGACTGCCAGAGGTGGTGCTAGAAAAAGAAGAGAGCATGGACTCCCAGGAAGGTGAAAATTGGAAGTCTGTATCTTCAGGCAGCAAGAAATCATCATCTCCATGTGTAGTGGTTTGCCTGGAGAACAGATATGGAGTACCAGCAACATAGGAGGAGGAGTGCATTCCGTTGTTGGAAGAGGCCAGGCCAGGAATCCTCAAGGTAGGGAGGATCAAGACCACTGCCACAAAGAGGAAGCAATGGGTGGTGATGGTTGGAAACTCCCTTCTGCGAGGGATGGAGGGATCCATAGATTCACAGATGTTAGGCTCGGAAGGGACCTCAATAGATACAAAGAGGAAGCAATGGGTGGTGATGGTTGGAAACTCCCTTCTGCGAGGGATGGAGGGATCCATAGATTCACAGATGTTAGGCTCGGAAGGGACCTCAATAGATGGGGAGAGCACCACCTCCCTTGGGAGCCCGTTCCAGACCTTGGCCACTCGAACTGTGAAGAAGTTCTTCCTAATGTCCAATCTAAATCTGCTCTCTGCTAGCTTGTGGCCATTATTTCTTGTAACCCCCGGGGGAGCCTTGGTGAATAAAAACTCACCAACTCCCTTCTGTGCCCCCGTGATGAACTTATAGGCAGCCACAAGGTCGCCTCTCAACCTTCTCTTGCGGAGGCTGAAAAGGTCCAGTTTCTCTAGTCTCTCCTCATAGGGCTTGGTCTGCAGGCCCTTAACCATA
>NW_005842482.1:1080498-1080889 GCF_000455745.1 Alligator sinensis
GGACCCCACTGCCCACACCCTTCCAGGTCGATACCGACCCATCCACTATGACTCTCTGGGTGTGACCCTCTAGCCAATTCACCACCCACCGGACTGTGTAGCCATCCAAGTCACAGCCTCTTAACTTGTTCACCAGTATGGGGTGGGATACCGTATCGAAGGCCTTCCTGAAGTCTAAGTATACGACATCCACCCCTCCTCCTGTGTCCAGGCGTTTCGTAACCTGGTCATAAAAAAAGACTAGATTAGTCAGGCATGATCTGCCTGCTACGAACCCGTGCTGGTTTCCCCTCAGCATAATTTGTCCTGCCGGGCTCTCACAAATGTGAGCCTTGATAATTTTTTCAAAGACTTTGCCAAGGATGGAGGTGAGACTGACTGGCCTATAGTT
>NW_005842482.1:1080973-1089052 GCF_000455745.1 Alligator sinensis
ACCAGTGGCTCTGCAATGATGTCGGCCAGTGCCTTCAGCACCCTCGGATGGAGCTCATCTGGGCCTGCCGACTTAAAGGCATCCAGTTCTTCCAAGTGACTCTGCACCATCTCAGGGTATACGCATGGTAGTCTGGCGCCTTGCCGCTGCCTCTCTACAACCCCAGTGAGAGACTTGTCGTGCCCCTCGCTTAGGAACACTGAGGCAAAGAACTCGTTGAGGAGTTCAGCCTTGTCCCCCCCTGTCCTTCACCAATTGTTTCTGCCCATTTAGCAGGGGTCCTATTCCCCCCTGGGCCTTCCTTTTACTCCCTAAATCCATCTACTGGCTAGTCCTGTTTTCCCAGGAGGTCTGCTGCTTGCCTGGACCCCAGATCTGAGATGTCACAGAAGGGCTACCGAGACTTGTTTGACCCTCTGACTACTGCCCCATACTGCTCATCCATGTGGACACCAATGATACGGTCAGGGATGACCCTGAGCAAATCAAGAGTGACCACAGGGTTTTGGGTGGAAGGGCGAAGGGGACATGGGCACAGGTTGTGTTCTCCTCAATCCTTCCAGTCAAAGGGTAGAGCCCTGGCAGGAATGTACGCATCCTGCAGATCAATATATGGCTGCACAGGTGGTGTTACAAGTAGGGATTCATCTTCTTGTTCCAAGAAGAAGGATTGCTAGAAGAGATGGGACCCACCTGACAAAGAGAGGGAAAAGCATCTTTGCAGACAGGCTCATTAACCTAGTGAGGAAGGCTTTAAACTAGGTTCACAGGTGGATGGATAACAAAGCCCTGAGCTAAGTGGGGATGCAGAGAACTTGGAGGAAGCAGGAGGAGGCAGCAGGAGAGGCCTCATTCTTTTTGAGAAAGTAGGGTAATCGGCTAGTCATCTCAGGTGTCTGTATATGAATGCATAGAGCCTGGGAAACAAGAAGGAGCAACTGGAAGTCCTCAAACAGTCAAGGAACTATGATGTGATTGGAATAACAGAGGCTTGGTGGGATAGCTTGCATGACTAGAGCACTGTCATGGCTGGGTACAAGCTGTTCAAGAAGGACAGGCAGGGGTGAAGAGGAGGAGGACTTGTGCTCTAAAGCTGCAAGATTACTCAGAGCTCCAGTATGAAACTGGAGATAGGCCTGTTGAAAGTCTCTAGGTTAAGTTTAGAGGGGACAGCAAGAAGGGTGATGTTGCGGTGGATGTCTTCTCTAAACCACCAGACCAGGAGGATGAGGTAGAGGAAGCATTTTTCAGACAACTAGTAGAAATTTCCAGATCACAGGCCTCATGGGGGACATCAGTCACCCTGACATCTGCTCGGAGGGCAATGCAGCAGTGCATGGGCAATCCAGGAGTTTTTGGAGAGCATTGGAGACAACTTCCTGGTGCAAGTGTTAGAGTGGGGCCATGCTCTTCTTGACCTACAGGGAAGAAATGGTGGGGGGATGTGGAAGTGGATGGTAAATTGGGCAGCAGTGACCACGAGATGATTGAATTCAGGATCCTGACAAAAGGAAGAAAGAGCAGCAGAGTAAGGACCCTGGACTTCAGAAAAGCAGACTTTGACTCCATCAGGAAAATAATGGGCAGGATCCCCTGAGAGGCCAGTCTGAGGTAAAGGAGTCCAAGAGAGCTGGTTGTATTTTAAAGAAACCTTACTGAGGGCACAGGAACAAACCATCCCTAAATGCAGGAAGAATAGCAAATGTGGCAAGTGACTGGCTTGGCTTAGCAGAGAACTCTTTGGTGAGCTTAAACACAAAAAGGAAGCTTACAAGAAGTGGAAGCTTGGACAAATAAGTAGGGAATATAAGAAGATTGCTTGGCATGCAGGGATGAAGTCAGGAAGGCTGAGGCACAATTGGAGTTGCAGCTAGCAAGGGATGTGAAGGGTAACAAGAAGGGTTTCTACAAGTATGTCAGCAACAAGAGGAAGTTCAGGGAAAGTACAGATCCCTTAACTGAATGGGGAGGTAACCTAGTGACAGTTGATGAGGAAAAGGCTGAAGTACTCAATGCCTTTTTTACATCATTAAACAATATGTATAGATCTCAGAGGCAAAACAAGCAGCAGCAGAAAGGAGTCTGAAGGAGGAATAGGGAGTGATGGGGAGGAGACAGGAAAAACAAGAGCATTAGAGAGGCTGGGGAAGAACAGTAGGCCCTGTAACAGCTCTATAAGAAACTGCTATAATAAAAATACACTGTTATATTAAGTAGGGAGCTGTTCCTTGCTTACCCATACAGGGTCACATGAAACACCTCGGTCTTCACAGGCAAGGTCAGCTCCCAGAGTACTGCACTGGGCAGCACAGTTTGGGGAGGAGGTGAGCAGCCCTCAGTGGTAAAAGAACAAGTTAGGGACTATTTAGAGAAGCTGGACGTGTACAAGTCCATGGGGCCGGATGCAATGCATCCAAGGGTGCTGAGGGAGTTGGTTGATGTGATTGTAGAGCTGCCAGCCACTATCTCTGAAGACTCATGGTGATTGTGGGAACTCTTGAATGATTGGACAAGAGCAAATATAGTGCTTATCTTTATGAAAGGGAAGAAGGAGGATCCGTGAGAAATACAGGCCAGTCAGCCTCACCTCAGTCCCCAGAAAAACCATGGAGCAGTTCCTCAAAGAATCCATTTCTAAGCACTTGGAGGAGAAGGTGGTGATTAGGAATAATCAGCATGGATTCACCAATGGCAAATCATGCCTGACCAACCTGCTTGTCTTCTATGATGATATAACTGGCTCTGTGGATGCAGGGAAAGCAGTGAACATAATATACCTTGACTTTAGCAAGGCTTTTGATCCTGTCTCCCATAGCATTCTTGCAAGCAGCTGAGCAAGTATGGGTTGAATAAATGGACTGTAAGGTGAATAGGAAGCTGGCTGGATTGTTGGGTTCAATGGGTAGTAATCAGTGGCTCAATGTCTAGTTGACATCTGGTATCAAGTGGAGTCGGTCCTGGGGCTGGTTTTGTTTAATATCTTCATTAGCAATCTGGAAATCAGAAGGATTGCACCCTCAGCAAGTTCATGGATGACAGCAAGCTGGGGGATGTAGTAGAAACCTTGCAGGATCAGGCTAGGATTCAGAGAGTGATCTAGACAAATTGGAGGATTAGACCAAAAGAAATCTAATGAGGTTCAACAAGGACAAGTGCAAAGTCCTGCACTTAGGACGGAAGAATCCTATGCACCGCTATAGCCTGGGGAGTGACTAGCTAAGCAGCAGCTTTGCAGAAAAGGACCAGGGGTTACAGTGGACAATAAGATGGATATAAGCCAGCAGTGTGCTCTTGTTACCAAGAAGGCTAACCGCATACTGGGCTGCATTAGAAGGAGCATATCCCAGCAGATCAAGGGAAGTTATTGTGCTGCTCTACTCTACACTGGGGAGACCACATATCTCAAAGAATCCATGTGTCCAGTTTTGAACCTCTCTTCCCTGCATTTAGGGGATGTGGATAAATTGGGAGAGAGTCCAGCAGAGAGCAATGAAAATGGTTCAGGGGCTGGGGCATGACTTATGAGGAGAGGCTGAGGGAACTGGGTTTATTTATTCTGCAGAAAAGAAGACTGAAGGTGGATTTGATAGCAGCCTTCAACTACCTGAAAGGTGGTTCCAAAGAGGATGGAGCTGGCCTGTTCAATGGTGACAGATGATAGAACAAGGAGCAGTGGTCTCAAATTTCAGCACGGGAGGTTTAGGTTGGATATTAGGAAAAACTCACTAGGAGGGTGGCAAAACACTGAAACCTCTGGAATCTCCATCCTTGGAGGTTTTTAAGGTCCAGATTGACAAAGCCTTAGCTGGAATGATCTAGTTGGGGATGGTCCTGCTTTGAGCAGGGGGTTGGTCCAGATGACCTCCTGAGGTCCCTTCCAACTCTAATTTTCTATGATTCTGTGGTTCCATAGTTCTTTGATTCTATGACTAAACTGGTGCCCCCACCTGGACTTGCCTGGGCGAGGAAGGTATGTGGACATGCAACAAAACTAAAAAGAAGACCTATCAAAGGGCAGAGGAGCTCCCTAGGAGCTAATGGCCATCTGTACCTGGATGGGCACCACCAGGTCACTCTGCCTGAAGAATCAGCAATGATGTAAAGCAACTCAGCTAGGGTTGTTATAGCATTTAAGGTACCCCAGTGGTTGCAGCAGCCTCGGGACTGACTTGACTTGACCAGCTAAGGTGAAGCTACAAATCTATGAGACTTGTGTGCTGTCATCCCTGTTTTATGGTTCAGAAATGTGGGCTACATATGGTAGGCATATCAAGGGACTGAACAGTTGTCACATGAGATGTCTGTGCAAGATCCTGAAAATAAAGTGGAAGACAAAATACTAAACACAGATATACTGCAGCAGGTCAGACTCAGAAACCACTATCAAGAAGAAATGGTTGTGATGGAATGGCCAGGTCAGGAGAATGGGAGAAGATCATTTCCCAAGAATATTTTCTATAATGAGATATTTAAGACGACTCTAGAAAGCAAAGTCACCCTCTATGGTGGTACCACAATGTGTACAAAAATTATATGAAGTCATTCACATCAACATAGAAAGCTGGCAGGAGTGTGCAGAATCCCATCTGGCACTGGGTACAGCTCAACACAAAGCGGCTTTGATCCAGAGAATGAAAGCAAAGTGAAAAAGAAGAAAGCAGCATGCTGTAAATTTGGACTTCAACTTAGACAACATATGGATTTGTGAAACCTGTAACAAGCTGTGTTGCTCTTGAGTTGGACTTGTCAGCCACAAATGGATTCATCAGGCATCTGACTAGACCTCTTATGTGTACCCCATGATTCAGAGGATTGATGGTTGTCTGCTACATACTGTGGTGCTAGACCAAAGCACCTCTTCATCTGTACCAGGGGTGCTCAACCCCTGACCTCTAAGAGCCATGCATCCAAGATGTAAAGTCCAAAAATTTGCCAGTAGGGGAGCAGTGGCAACAACTGCCACTTCCCTGCTGCCAAATTTCCAGGCCTATAGGGAGCCCCATGAACTGGATAGCACACTGGAGCAGTATGTGGACATGGCCCAGAACTTGATTCAGGCACACAGGGGCCAGCTGCCAGGCAGTGCTGGGCCCAATCCTGTTGGCTACAAATGTCCAACTCGGGATCCTTAAAATTCTGGTTTATTAGGCGGATTGACACACTGTAATGAAGTCAAATCATAAACCTTGGGGCTGGTCCCCAAAAACACACACGCACACACACAGCAGCGAGTTACAAGAGTCGGATATACCTATCCCACAGGCACTGGAGTCTGCCATCGATGGCCAGTCGAGGCTTCTTCCAGCGTGGTGTTATCCTCCAGAAGGGGGTCACCAGCTGGTCCTTCTGGCTGGACAGGTCGGGTGCTGGTCAAGTTGGAGATCAAGAGGGCGCCTCTGAGGGTCACTTTTCACTGCTTTTTTTCTGTCCTTGGCAGACTTTGGTGACTCCTCAGTTTTCAGGTTTGCCCAATCCAGGGGTCGTTGACCCTCGTGGGACTTCCCCCTCGGTGGTTACTGGATGGAATCTGTCAGCCCCAGGGGTCATCCGCATGTACGTGCAGGTTTCGGAGTCCGTTGATGAATTTGAATAGGGCTCTGGGAGCGGTCAATCTGGAGATATTCAGCCCCAAAACTTGGTCCCCGGCGTTGATTAACTCAGATCGGGGCTTCTAGCCCTTGAGCAGTGAAGTTTAGAGAATTCCCGGTTGCTACATTGTCTCCTGTTGATTTCTTCCGTTGGTTGATGTGCGGTTTCCCTAGGTGTTAAATTGCTGTCTGCTACTGTGTTACACATTTAATCACTGATTCACTCACTCTTTCAGGGGCCCGCCTGGTACAGGGAAGCAGTGGTTTGATTCCTGCCCTTGTTAACATTGTTACAGTGTATAACTTACTTCTAAAGCTAAAACACATTTAGTTAAAAGGTGAAGAGTATAAAATATAAGCTCCAAGAGTAATGCCATGGCGCACAAATAGATAAAAATACCAAAATACAAGGGGAGATACAAAATGCACACATACAGACTTTAAAACACAATTCCTTATCTTATAGTGAAAGAAAGAGGAAGGAAGAAAAGGTAGAAGGGAAGAAACATATCCAAAGAGGGGAAAGCAAATGCAGGCAAGAGGAAAAGGGGGCTTTCTGCTACAATCCTACTGGGCAGTGCAAGGCCCACATCTGACAATGAAAGAACCAGGGAGGCAGTGCAGGTGGCATGGAGCTGAGCAAGGTGGTATGGAGCCCCACCAAATATCTGAATATATGTTTTCTTACTCTTCTTCTCAGGACATCCCCCAGTCAGCTCTGAGAGCATCTTCAAAGAAAGTATGAAAAGACTGCTGTCTTGAGAAGCTTATATTTAGCTTGCAAGCATTTGGCCTTTGGCTCCTCATCTAACACATTACTGTCAGGATGACTCGATATTGTGGATAGCACGGGGAACAAATTTGCATGAAAACAAATTTGTTGGAACACGCAGATATTTTCTTGTTTTCCCTTTGTGCTCTTAGACTAAAGTACAAAATTGTTATTTATCAGTAGAGGTAAAAGCTGAAAATAAACAGCTTTATTTTTTTCTCTTTCTCTTTTAGTATTTCCAAGACTTTTGGGGGGAGTTTTTGCCAACTTAAAAGAGATATCCATATGGCTTCTACCAAGGCAGTGTCTCTCATCACTTTTTTTGATGATATAGCCCTTTGGCTATATCACCTTGTCATCCCTTGTCCTTCTGGTCTAATTTTGTGTGCGTGTGTGTGTGTGTGTGTGCGTGTGCATGTGCAAATGTGCATATGTCTGTATTGGAGGGCAGGTGGGGGTCTTCCCATAATCTTCTGACATTGTGGGTTGGAAATGACTCTCTGCTCCATTCCCTAGGAAAATACGAACCTGCTTAAATATATAGAAGGTTGAGGGGCACCTTTAACCCTCCATAAGAGGTTATCCAAAGTGGAGTGCAGTCCTGACATCCATGCTCTGACTCTTATTCCTTTACTCTGGTAGTGCAATAGTTGGCAAACTTCAGGGAATAACTCCTCTTTTGAAACTGACCCTGAAACTCATTCATAACTCCCCCTGCACACCTTTGGATGTCTAATCTGTCTGGTTAAATAAAGGCAGAAAAATTGCCAAGGGGATATGTTGCAGCTGTAGATATGAGCAGCTGAAATGCCACATTCCCCATCCAGGAGTGGAAAATGTAAAAAGAGTGATCTTAAAGTGCTCCATCTTGCCAAAAAACATTTAAATAAAAAACAAATTTGACAAAGAAAATGGTTAGGAGCACAGGCAGAAGTTTTGATGCCCATGTACAAGAGCCAAACTACTTTCTAAAACTAGAGGAGAGGGAACAGCCCAAGTTTCACAGAATGGTGGAGCACTGAATTGCACAAAGATAATACTGCCCATCATTCTGGAGGAATGGGAGTATAATATGCAATTTTCCTTACCATATGACTGGTACAGCCTACCCTTCCCTGAACTGATCCCCAAAACCATCCACCACCTTTCACAGGAAAAATTTTCTCTGGCAAGAAAATTATATAAATTAGGCCATAAATAATTCTAGGGTTATCATCATTGTTTTTATCATTATATATTAACACATAATTACTCTTACCTATGGCATGTGCCTCAATTTTCCACCCTCAATCCTTTATTCACTCATTCTAATTCTTATTCTTAGCATATTATTAGTTTTAAAGCTTACTGTTGCTTCCAGGTAGCATGGTAATGTAACTTTTGTAGTTTCATAGTTTCATAGTTTGTAGGGTTGGAAGGGACCTTGACAGATCATCAAGTCTGACCCCCTGCCATGGCAGGAAAGAGTACTGGGGTCAAACGACGCCAGCAAGGTGTTCATCTAGCCTCCTCTTAAAGACCCCCAGGGTAGGAGCCAGCACCACTTCTCTAGGAAGTTGGTTCCAGATCCTAGCCACCCTGACTGTGAAGTAGCGTCTCCTGATATCTAGTCTAAATCTACCCTCTGCCAGCTTGTGACCATTATTTCTAGTCACTCCTGGTAGTGCTCAGGGGAACAGGGACTCCCCCAATGCCTGCTGGTCCCCTCTGACTAGTTTG
>NW_005842482.1:1089065-1094258 GCF_000455745.1 Alligator sinensis
GCGTAGAGGGGGAGGATCACCTCCTTGGACCTTCTTGAGATGCATCTGTGGATGCATGACAAGGTATGGTTGGCCTTCCTGACCACATCCCCACACTGTCGGCCCATGTTCATTTTGGCATCAATAATGACTCCAGGATTCTTTTCTGCCTCTGCACTGATGAGAAGGGAGTTCCCCAGCCTGTAGGTATGCTGCTGGTTCTTCCTCCCTAGGTGCAGTACCTTGCACTTGTCAGTGTTGAAACCCATCCTGTTCTTTTCCGCCCACCCCTGTAACCTGTCTAGGTTCGATTGCAGCCTATTTCTCCCTTCTAGCCTGCCCACTTCCCCCCACATCTTAGTGTCATCAGCAAATTTGAATAGGGTGCTTTTTACCCCCTCATCCAAGTCACTGATGAAGATGTTGAACAGTGCGGGTCCGAGGACCAAGCCCTGGGGGACCCCACTGCCTACATCCCTCCAGGTTGAAAATGACCTGTCCATAGCCACTCTCTGGGTGCGGCCCTCCAGCCAGTTAACGACCCATTTGACTGTGTAGGTGTCAGCGCCACAGTCCCCTAGTTTTGAATGAGAATGGGGTGAGAGACAATGTCGAAGGCCTTCCTAAAGTCCAGAAAGACTACGTCCACTGCTACCCCTACATCTAAGGATTTTGTGACCTGGTCATAGAAGGGCACCAGGTTGGTATGACAGGAAAAAAATAAGAATACCTCTCATGAGACGCATAATACTGTGCCTGGGGTAGGGAATGAGCATCCTGCATAACAGATGTTAGTTACCTACTGCACACAACTGTTGAATCAAACAATGGGGTCAGCATCAGTACCAGAATCTTGATGAGTTTTATTGGTACTGTTGGAGCACAGTGCAGTCTTATAATGAGGAGAACAGGGCAATGGAGTAAACAGGAAACAGCCACTCAGGAATGTGCATCAGCTATTATGATTTAACTGTTACATCTGTGTGCTCCTGTAGTGATACAAGTGAACTGAATTGCCTTAGCTTTGACCCTGAATGACAGGGTTGAAGCTGCAACAGCTTTGTTATCCTTGTGTCACCACAGAAACATGCAGACATCATAAACACCTTATACCAGATATTACTTGATACAGATACAATTGTTACATCTGTAGTCACAGAGAGAAGTGATCATTTTCAAACTAACTGGCCCCTGAAAGTGCTCTACAGCCATGACCTAACACAAGTGCATGGTTGTAGAGAGCTTTAAAAGGGACCGATCCCACGACAATCTGAGCCCTCATTACATGAAAGTTTAGTTAAAAGTGCTGCAAAATGGGATATTAACTTCTGTCTGTGTGTCTGGGGAACAGAAGCAGCCCAGCCCTGCTCCTGGCACTATATTCAGATGGTGGGGGAAGAGGGAGGGAGCAGAGAGAGCTCATTCTGGGGGTTGCCCAGCTGACACTTAGAGGGTGGGGCAGATGGATTGAAGCCCCTCCCCTCCAAGATGAGGGGCTCCAACCCACCCTCCCCCCCAACTCCAGTGCAGCTGGGGAAACCTCAGAACAGATCCCACACCTGCCATTGTGCTGTCTTGTCATAATTGACAGTACCAGACCCACAAAACACTATTGGGAAATTTCTCTTAATATCTCTTCCCAGTTAACTCATCTAGCCAGTGATGACTACTCTGCGAGTATAATGGTCCAACCAGTTACATTCCCATATTGCCATAGTTTTATCTACATTTATTTCCTTAGCTCTCTTATGATTACTAAAAATTGTATTTGCTCTGGGAAATGCATATGTATTTATTTCTTATGATCTATTACTAAGTGATTTGTGGGAAAAGAAATTGCAGCAAAATGTCTTCAAATTATGTATATGCATTTATTTTGAGAGTATGGGGAATGCTCTGAAATAAAATTATTTAAGCAGAAACTTATCTCCACTGAAACTAGCATGCAAAAACATCAACATGAGTCGTCATATCAATATGGTATTTCAAGAAGCAAGTGTACTTGGTTTTGTGCTATTTTTCCCGTGTTGTTTAATCGTCATGTAATTTTTTTCATCCCAGTTCCATTCATTTCAACTCAAAACTGAGATTTGCACAGAAAAGAAGTCCATTTTAGTCTATGTATTGCTGAAGCAAGAGATAGGAAATTATCATTAGAAAAAAAAAGACCAGGTAAAATAATGGGCTTTTTTTTTTGTTTTGTTTTGTTTTGTTTTTTGGGAAAAAAAAGATTTGCCTGCATGGATAAATACATCTGTTGGGTCATTTTGAGCATGGTAGTTAAAAATAATTCCACTTTCTCTAAAAATGCATTTCTAGCAGGTACCCAAATACCTGAATGGTTTTGTCTGTGCAAGTCGGAGGTCATCTTTTAACACTTGTTTCCCAAAGCGGAAGCAAAAGAGGCAAATTATTGTCTATCATCCAATCACTGAAATCAGTGCCATTCTTTTAGAGACAAACCTGAACTACTCAAGTATCAATAAAGAATAAAAGCTCAGTAATACTACCAGCAGGTGATCTCACTTTAAGGCATGCTAAAAACACAATGAGAAAAAAAACAACCCTTTTATTACATTTTCATTTAAGTTTTCTAATAAAGTTGCAGAGAGCTTTACTGAAAAAGGGAGAAGAAAAAAGGGGAAGAAAAATGTTTAGATATCCACTCATACACACACCTGAGAGCACTGTACCATAGGATCGCTGCCTCATTCTGTGCACAGAACATATGAACTGTCATTTTCTTTCATTTTTCCTGATCCTCTACTCCTGTCCCTTCTTCCCCTTTGTTTTTCGTCCACCTCTTTAGTGCCTTCTACTGTTTTCCCTTCAAGCTCTTTACTCCCAAAGTTTCTTCTCCCTCCACATGCCATTTTCACTCCTTGTTCTTCACCTTGTTACTTTTAGCTCAAGAAACTTCCTTCTCTATGCTGTTAGGATGGAGGTGGACAGTTATTTGGGTTGGAGAGTCACTTAGGGAGTTCTGGTGAGCTGCTGTGGGCTGGTTCATCACCACTTGCCTCCTCCTTCACCTGCCCGCCTGCCCACAACAGCTCAGCAAAACTCCCTAAGTGGTAGATTACTTAGATCTGGGAGCAGATCGTAACTCTGCCCTGGGCCCAGGCCCGGGCCCTGGTACCTTGCTGTCACTATTCTGTAATCCTGGCCTCAGCCCCAGGGTCTCCATGGAGACTGGCCTGGGACCCCCCACAGACTCACCTGAATGGACAGGATGGATCCACACATGGGCAAGGAGCGGTATCTGGGACCAGGACAGGTAGTTGGGGCCTGGGTCAGGAGCATGGGGTTGGGGCCCAGGAAAAGCTGTGATCTGCTCCGTGCATACCACTGCCCAGGGAACTGGAGCCTGTAACAGAGATTCATAGATTCATAGATTGTTAGGGGCTAGAAGAGACCTTGCAGGTCATTGGGTCCAGCCTCCCCGCTCTAGGCAGGAAGACATCTGGGGTTAAGTGACCCCAGTGAGGTGACTGTCCAGCCTCCTCTTGAAAACCTCCAGGGTAGGTGACTGCATCACCTCTGGAGGGAGTTTGTTCCACAGTCTGGACACCCTATGAAGCAGTTTTTCCTGGTATTAAGGCTGAAGCGGCCTTCCAGGAGTTTGTATCCATTGATCCTGGTTTTCCTCAGTTGTTCACTGAGCTTCTGATGCACTCCTCTGATACAGCAGTAAGCCACTATCAAGTCCCAACCTTCTCTTCTTTAGGCTAAAAAGGCCTAGGTCCCTCAGCCTTTCCTCGTATGGCTTGTCTTCCAAGTCCCTGATTATACGGGTGGCTCTTTTCTGGACCCTCTCATGTTTTTCCATGACCTTGTTGAAGTGTGGCACCCAGAACTGGACTCAGTACTCCAACTGCGGTCTCACCAATGCTGAGTACAACGGGAGTATCACTTCCTTAGTTTTACACGCGATGCATGCCAGCGTGTTATTTGCCCTGCTGACCACTGCGTCATACTGACGGCACATATTCACGCAATGGTCAATCATTACACCTAGGTCCCTTTCAGCCATGGTGTAAGTCAAGCTGTCACCACTGAGCCTGTACGTATGTTGAGGGTTGTTTGCCCCCAGATGGAGCACCTTATGCTTGGGAAGTGTAAAACGTCATCTGGTTCCGGTCTGCTCAAGTCTCCAGCCTGTCCAGGTCCGCCTTCATCTGCAACCTATCTTCTGACATGACCACTCTGCCCCATAACTTGGTGTCATCTGCAAACTTGGCCAGTGAGCTTTTCACTCCTCCATCCAAATCATTAATAAAGATGCTGAAAAGCACCGGTGCAAGTACGGGCCCTGAGGGACACCACTGGTCACTTTGTACTAGGACGACACAGATCCATTCATGAGAACTTTCTGGGTCCTACCCTGTACCCTGTTTCCCACCCACTGAACCGTGGAGCAGCTGAGCCCACAATCTTCCAGTTTTCTCATAAGGATATTGTGGGATACTAGATCAAAAACCTTTTGGAAGTCTAGGTATATAATGTCTACCTCATCTCCCATGTGCAGGTGGTGAGAAACCTGGTCATAGAAGGAGATGAGATAGGTAAGACAAGACCTACTTGTGACAAAGCCATGCTGACTGGTATTCAGAATCTTACCTTCCACGAGCGTATCATACATAGATTCTTTAATGAGCTTTTCCTGGATTTTCCCTGGGATTAGGCTGATTGGCCTATAGTTGCCTGGGTCCTCCCTCTTCCCCTTCTTGAAGATGGGCACAATGTTGGCCCTCTTCCAGTTCTCAGGGATCTCTCCTGTGAACCACGAATTCTAAAAGAGCTTTCCCAGGGGTTCTGCAATGACCTCAGCCAGCTCCTTCAGCACTCTCAGATGACGTCCATCCAGTCCTGCTGACATAAACATCTAGCTTTTCTAGTTGGTATTCCACCTGCTCAGCATCCACAGTGGGGAAGGATGTCATTCTTGGCATGTCCTTATGAGCCTTATCTCACTTGTCTTTACCCTTGATCCAGTGAAATACCAAAGCAAAGTGGGCATTCAGGTGTTCGCTTTTTTCCTGACTGAGCTATCCCAAGGTGTTAAGTAGGGGCCCCACACTTCCATTTGTTTTCCTTCTACTGCCTACATACCTAAAGGACTTATTGTCCTTGACTTCAATGGCTAACCTAAACTCAGTTGCCGCCTTGGCTTTCCTGATCATTTCAAAAAAAAAGAAAGTCACAATTGAAAAG
>NW_005842482.1:1094268-1100462 GCF_000455745.1 Alligator sinensis
CTAGCTTCTGCTGGGCGTACCCCTTTTTTTTTTTTTTTTTTTTTTAAGAGGACCGCAATGTCCCTGTTAAGCCAGGAGGGCCTACCAGCCCTTCTGCTACCATTCCTCTTTGCAGGAACAGTTTTCTTTTGTGCTTCGAGGATTGTATCCTTGAGCAACCACTCTTCACGCATCCTGTTCACCTTCCCTTCCTGGTCCCCCTGGTCGCCTCCCGTTAATGACCTGAGCCTGTCCAAGTCAGCATTTTTGAAGTCCAAGACTTCAATCCTGCTGGTTGATTTGTTGACCTTGCAGCAGATGGTGA
Organism: Alligator sinensis; assembly: GCF_000455745.1. Classification (NCBI taxonomy): domain Eukaryota; kingdom Metazoa; phylum Chordata; order Crocodylia; family Alligatoridae; genus Alligator; species Alligator sinensis. The sequence goes on from NW_005842482.1 coordinate 1,094,573, forward strand.
ACCTGATAATTTCATGGTCGCTGTCACCCAGGTTACCCTCAATGTTCAAGCCACACACCAGATCATCTCCCTTGGCCAGGACCAAGTCTAGGAGAGTGTTACCTCTGGCTGGCCCTTGCACTTCTTGGGTCAGAAAAAGCGCTGCAATCAGTCAGGAAACTGAGTGAACAATCTGACCTAGCCAAGTGTTCCCCCCAATCTATGTGGGCAGGGGATTGTGGCCCTGCCTCTGGTCCTATGCTAACACTACCTCATGATCCCAGCTGCCTGTCCCACTTTTGGATGCTGCTCCCCACCCACTTGTGGAACCATTCCATCTGCCCAGCTGAGCATACCCTGCCCGCAGGGTTCCTGGCTGGTTTCCATGGAGAACCTGCCCACCCATCCCATCTGGTACCCATGACAGTGGGTGTGGGGCAGGCAAGCCAGGGTGCTCAGACAGCAGGGCCAGGTCCCACAGCAGCAGCAACACTAACAGCAGCAGTCAGCCAGGAGCTGTAGCTGCCACTGCGACTACTGGGGCTGCTAGAAAGTAGAATCAAGCTCATGCCCGGGTAAGAGGGGCCAAGGGACCTGCTGCAGGCCAGGTAAAATCCCTTGGCAAGCTGGATCCAGACTGTAGGCTGCATTTTGCCCACCCCTGTGTTAGGATATCAATGGCAAGGACACAGAGAGCACAGGTAAGTACTACATATTCTCAGTGTCCAATGCAAAAGCCACAGCAGTCCCCTGAAGGAATAATTGTAAGGAAAATCCTGAACAGCTCATGCAATGCCCTTGTATGAGGTATGTGCAGGTGTTCTGTAAGGATGGCATACACAGATGCAGATGAGGAGGATTGAAGTATCTTCTGTGCAAACTGTCATCCCTTGAAAAATGCCAAGTCTCTTATGAAGTGTGGAAGTGGCAGAATGTCTCAAGAGAACAGTTTTAAAAATTAGCGTAGTCCAGGGGTTGACAATCTATAGTCTGTGGGCAAGATCCAGCCTGCAGACATGGTGTTTTGGTGGTGGAGAGGTGCTCCTCTTCCCCCTTCCCTTCCTGAGAATCCACCCACCCTCCACCAATCTGAGCAGGATCATTCCAGGCCACCCCCTGGAAAAAGTTGCCAACCACTGATGCAGGGGAATTCAATCTCACTAGTTTTATTGTTGGATGTAAGGGAACTGTCTTTACGAAAGGAAACTTCAGACAGATCAGAAAATGGTCTAAGTTTGGTAAGGTTAAAGGACATTTAAAACAGATACTAAATGGAAGGTGTTAGGCAACCTCAATTTATGGACCTCTGCCACCTATGAAAAGTTGATTTTTTTTTTCCCCCTTCACAGGTGACTTTCTATGTGTATCCTTAGTAAATGGATTTGTACAACTGCGCTACAACCTTGGTGACAGAACACTGATCTTACAAACTTCTCAAAAAATCAATACAAATGGAAGTACATGGCATCTACTTAAAGCAGGAAGAGTTGGTAATGAAGGCTATGTGGATCTGGATGGCATCAACATTACTCAAAAAGCCAGTGCTGGAATGACTGCCCTAGATACACGCACGGATTTTTATGTTGGAGGAGTATCATCTTTAAATGTTGTCAATTCGATGGCAGTAGAGAATGAACCTATAGGTTTTAGCGGGTGTATACGAGAAATTCTTATAAATAACAGAGAACTTAAACTTACTGAGAGAGACCCGAAAGATGGTTCAAATGTAGGTGACTGTGATGGAACTGTTTGTGGGTACACAGTGTGCAAAAACAGTGGCACATGTAAAGTTCACAATTCAGTCTTTTCTTGCTCTTGTCCCCCACAGTGGATAGGAAATACATGTGAACAATCTGTTTTCTGTTCACATAATCTATGTAGGCACCAAGCTCTTTGTATTCCTGATCCCATTTTACTTTCATATAGCTGTGCTTGTGTATTAGGGTATTCAGGTAGATATTGTGATAATGAAAGTTCATTTTTTACTGCAAAATTTGTAGGCAACTCTTATATCAAATATACGGATCCTTATTATGCAAAGAGAGACCTCCGATATAGCAGTGTATCTTTAAATTTTACTACCATCCAGAGCGAAGGCTTAATTTTATGGCTGGGAAAAGCTGAGGATGAGGACAATGATTTCCTTGCAGTTGGTCTCACCAATGGGACATTAAAAATTGTGGTTAATCTTGGAGAAGGAATCTCTGTCCCTTTAATTCACAGTAAACAGTCACTTTGTTGCAACATATGGCACTTCATTACTATAGCTCAAAATCAGACATGTATTAAGGTGTTCCTTGATGAGAATCTGGTTCTTTTTGAGGATACTGATCCACAAGGAAAATATATTGCTTTAAATTATGGGGGCATTTGTTATTTTGGTGGGTTTGAACTTGGCAGAAAAGTAAATATGGTAACTTCAGGACTTTTTAGTCAGGAGTTAGTTGGTAAAATTAAAGATGTTGTACTCTTTCAAGATTCTAAAAAAATTCAATTAATCAAAGCAGAAGGCTACAATGTTTATAATGGAGATAATCAGGATTAACTGAAAAAAAATCATTAGGGTATGAAGAAACCTAATACAAATGAAAGTATAGGCTTATGCTCTACTCTGTATATTAGTCATATTAGCTACAAAATGCTTAATAGTATTACTCATTTACCGTAACTACTTGCCTACTAATATCACTTACTTTTGTCTCCAGTGACGAATTGCATAGAAGAGTAATTAAGTTTGATAAAAAAATTAAATTTAATTTTTGTTATTATTTGGAAAATAGAAAAACTTGGTTTAGATCAATTTTTGCTGGAAAAGTTTTCCACACTGACATTAAAAAGTGATGGTGAGTTAATATACAAAAACAATTATCTATCCAGTATTTAAAAAACTGAAAAATTGAGAAGATAATTTACCTGCTTATTCACAAATCCAAATTTTTAAAATTAGACTTTTATACAAAGTAAACTTTAATAATCCTCAACTACATCATAATATAAAATGTAAAATCTTCCAACTGGAAGTTAACAAGAAAGTATTAGAAGTGCCACTATTTAAAGGGAAAACATCTATGCTTTTTCAAAAATTTCAAAAATACATGTGTAAGAAAATGGAACCTATTTTTTTCTAAAAACGACACTCCAAATTTTCAAGACAGCTAAACACACAGCCGCTCCTTGCTAGACACCTTGCTAGTGGTCTTTGTTCTGAAAACCTGCTCTATTATATATGGTCGCTGGATGGGGAGACTTTACTCCATAGATATTCTTTTTCTGCTAAATCAGTGGTCACCAACCAGTTGATCTTGATCAACTGGTCCATCATGGAGCCTGTGACAGTTGATCTCAGTCTGTCAGAGGCTCCATAAATCAGGAGCATTAGGACACACATGGCTGGGCTGGGCTGGGCTGAGCCATGCCAGGCCAGGCTGGTGAGTGGGGTCAGAGCTCCAGCAGCTTGTCCAGGAGGCAGAGGTGAGTGCAGGGAGCAGGGCAGGGGCCAGGGCAGTAGATCCCGGGGTGCCCTTTATTTACAAAAAGTGATTTTCACCATAAAACTGTTGGAGACCACTGTGCTAAATTACAAAACCTAAAAAATAGATAGAAGCATACAAGACCATTACAATGATTTAGTCTAATTGCTTGCATAACACAGGCTATTAAATTTCAACATTAATTTCCATATCAAGCCCAAAAATTACAGGTGAATTACAGTGTATTCTTTAGGAAAGCATTTCATCTCAACTGAAACTTCAAATAGTAGAGAAACCACCATATCCTTTGTTAATTTGTTCCGTTACATAATTTCTCTGAGGACTTTAAATCTTTATGTCCAAATTTGAAATGTATCTTGCTTCTGGTCCCAGCTGAATTTGGACAGAAATACATATATTCCCAATTTTAAAATTTCATATTTAATAAACCTTCATTTTTTCCCAAAATATATTTTGTTAATCCTACACTTCTGGGTGAGATACCATAAATGCTTATTGCCATAATAAATATGGCATTTCTTTGCTTTTCCTTTTTTCCTGCTTCTTTATGCCTGGTAGCTAATTGGCATCAGTATAGAAAACATTTGTGAAAATTTTGTAAATATTGCTACAGCTTGGATAGAAACTCACTGACAACACTCGCTATCAAGTTTGACCACCGCATTTCATTTGAGATTGCTGCAAGAGACTATAAATCACGTAACAAGGACACACAAGCTGCTCAAGAATTTAAATACCAGTAGAGGGGCTTTGCAGGGAGAGAAGTGCACATAGGTAAGAAAATTAGCCGAGTTAGAGAAGCATGGCAAAGCACGAGAGAGGATGAAACCCGTAATTAACAAGTACAGTGCATGGCCCTTAAAAAGCTAAAGCTCTAGTTTCGTGGCACAAGACAATGAATGACCGTGTCCAGAATACAACTGTTGTTACCAACCTAATAAGAGCCAGCTCCATTACTGTGCTCAGCTAAAGGCTCTCTGGGCATGCCTTCAGGCTGAGTACTGACTGAAAAAGCTTAGGTGCTGTGAAAAAAAAAAAAATCCATTTTTGGTATGATTCATCTGTTCAGGAAAACAGGACTCCACATAGTCTTTGCAAATGATTAAGATTGATGCCATTCTTAACTGGAACAACCTGTTAGACCAGGAGTATTCAAACTCACCTGCTACCAAATTTTCAGACTTGTGTGAAGCCACATGGGTCCAGCAGCATGGCCCCAAATGCCCAATCTAGCATGTAGGGAGATGCGAGTCCCAACACGGAGTATGGGGCAAGGTGGGGGCAGTGCAGGGACCCAGGGGCCAATCCAAGCAGGTAGCGTTGGTGTGGGGCCCTGTGGCCCCGTTCTAGTGCACAAGAGCTAGCCAAGGCAGTATGGGGCAAGCAAGAGGCATGCAGGGGCCCCATCCGACCTGCAGACCAGCCCCGTGCCATTCACGTAGCCTGCAGGGCCAGAAGATGAGCACCAGTGTGCTAGACCCTTAATTTTGCTTAGCTGCATAGGCGTAGCAGTAAATATAATCTGCTTACCACTGCCCAGACCAGTATTTGTTTTCATGGAACTAATCTATGCTTCTCGTTCATGTCACCAGTGATGTAAGAAGAAAGCCTTTAAGGAATGACTGATATTTTCTGTTGTAATAGAAAATTTAAACTTAAGTTTTTTTTGTTTTAAAACACACATTTCTGGTTTCTTTATAGCTATCTGTATAGTGTTCCATAGGAAAACAGCAGGAAGTTCCTTCAGTATAGGTTTTGCTTTGCAAAATCAACTGGGAGTTTTAATCACAGATCTCCCACAGAAGTTAGGAAAGTCATGTGGCAAAATTCTCTAGCCAGTGTGAAAACACAGCCATTTGAAGGGCCATCCCACACAAAAGTGAACAAATGTAATTCATTCTGCAAAGGCCCGCTTATATACTTAAACAATAAGGAAAAATAAAATAGAAAAACCCCTTTTGTTATATTTGATGTTCTTAATTGTAATCTAGTTTACAATTGTTTGAGTTTTTCATTTGAATTGACCAGTATTATGTTATTGTATAAATAAAATATTTACATCAAAATAAATATTTTCTACTGTCTTCCCTTTTCACTTTAAGGCTCAAGAACTATTTTCCCCCTCATATTAGGAATTACATGCTTTGATTGCCGTGTTCTCCACTATAAAGTTGCATGGATTTATTGTAGGACACAGAACAAGTTACCAAGCAAGTACGAACTGGATGTCTGCCACAGAGAAAATAAATTAGGTCCATTTTTCAATGTCTATTTCAAATATTTCTTTGGCACCCACAAACTCCAGGCCCATTTCAGAACACACAGAAAATAGAAATGTCTTGCTTATCCAGCCTGGAGACCAAACATTATTTTTCACAGGTTAAGGGGCCACAATCAATATTGTTGAACAGACTCTTTCC
>NW_005842482.1:1100493-1115639 GCF_000455745.1 Alligator sinensis
AATGCAAAGGGAGTGAAAACTGCCCACATATCCCAGCCTGAAATTCCCCAAGCACAAGGGTGCTCTCAATAGACAAAAAGCTGATACAGCTGACTGCATTCTATACCTCACTCCACTGAAGGCCTGGGTCAAGAGAGCTGAGAGAATAGCTGAAGTGTGTGTATTGCTTTCCAACTGTCTGCAAATTGGCATGTGATCTCTAGTGGATTGCTCATCTAGTAAGTAGTCTCCAAAGTAAACTAGGGAAGAGAATCAGGACATAATTGATCATTGGTTCTCAGCTTTTCCTCTTTGTCCTCTCTCCCAGGATATCCCTCAGTTGCTGAGAGTGTGTGTATGAGACAGAACCATCCTTTATATTCGTCCTGCTTACTCAGGGCTGCAGCCCAACAAATAATCCAAGTAACCAAAATCATTTTCCTCTCCTCTCTTGCAATGCAGCCTCTGGAAAGCCAGGTATTAATAAATAAGCTGCAACACTGAAGGCAGCTGGGGAATCCCAAGGCCTGACCTCAGCATGCAGGGCTAGGCATGGATGGCAGGGTCCTGGGGCCCAATCCCAGGTGTGGGGCAAGGCAGGGGTGGTATGGGGCCCCAGGGCCTGGTCCCCAAGGTCATGCAGGGCCCAATTCCAGCCTATGGAGCCAGGGGGAGGCAATGCAAGGACCAATCTTGGTATGTAGGGCTTTATCCTTCACTGCTTTCCTGCAGTAAATGAGACTAACACCTCAGTTTAGAATTACAGATAAGAACCTGAGATAATATTTTCCACTCACCTTTTAAAAAGAAGAGGAAAAAAAGAAAAAATGAAACAAAGCTCAGAGTTCTTTGGGGCCACAAGACAAGATGAGGACAGACAAGATGCAGACTGGACACCACAACTGTCCTATAACGATTTCAGCAAGGCATAAAAACATGGTTTTTTTTTCGAAGTATGGTTTGCCGTTATCATGTCAACAAATTATTTTTCAAACAAGCCATCCTCATATTTGGGGCATACTAATCTCTCAGCCATAGAGAAGGTGTTCAGTTTTACTAGTACTGAATTATTTTGATGATACAAACACATTATAAAAGGTGGTTTGTAGGTACCAGTGAACTGGGAAGTAGGCTGTTTACAGGTAGATTAGAAGATAGCCTATATAAGACATGGCATGTGGGGGAAAGGTGGGGGCAGTGCAGGGTCCCAGGGGCCAACACCACAGGTATTGGTGAGGGTTTTTTTAATTTAATCCCATAAATTAATGTAACCGCTTCAGTTTAAATCAGAATGTCAAAACTGTATCAACCCAAAATGTTACCTTTTTAAAATATGAATAAAAGGAAAGAGCACTATAAATATAGGATCTTAGCACAAAAGGATGTGAAATTTCATGTGCACTTGTATGTTGAGACAACTCCAACTAAAATGTTTAAGCAGGCAAAATGTTTATATATTATTACCATTCAGGTTAGTAACCGATTAACTGCCGCACATCATGCAAACAATGATGAACAGACTGATTTTAGTCTATACTATGCACTATGAAGGATTTTTAAAGTAAGGACTGATACAAGATGTCTAGTTCATAAAACAGTCCACAAATTTTCTTGGGAATTTCCTGAGCTACAGGCCTAAGAAATATTATTAAATAAGAGCTATCACCAACTTTGTTTGGAATAACATTTTTAATAATGATATTATTTAACTGGCTGCAAAGCTATGTGCAATGTCTGCTAATAGCTTGCTATTTTAAAATATATGAATGATTCAACAAATTAACAATTTATGCTAATCGAATATATGTTACTGGAAAGAAGACATTTATTCTACACCAAAGTGCAAAAAAGCTGTGTTCATAGGTAAGGCAATGTACTTAAATGTCTTTATACACAATATAATTAAAACAGATTAAAGTACTGCAAAAATGTGTGATGAAAATAGAACAGTCGTATTTCAAAACCGGATTCAACAAAATGAGCAATATACTCTTTTTTTCTAGAGAGTATAAGAGACAGTACTGTTTTATTTCTATAAAAAGTAATCAGTAGATGCCAGTAACCACAAAATCTGGACTCCTCTATGTATTAAAGACCTGGGGTGGTTCAAAAACCAATTAATTATGAAGTGTAAGCAAAGTTACATGAGCCAGTCTACATCTTTTTGTTATATAATTTAACTTACTGCTTCACACTCATAAAATCAGACACACAAGTTATGTGAGAAAGTTTTATCATTTTTAGAATCAAAATATTCCTTAAAATATTTACATTTTACAGTAAAAACAATAGCAAAACACAAGGTAATGTACAACCTTAGGTATTCAAGTTTTTGAAGCATGAAAAATAATGGGAAAATTAATAGACAAATCATAGTTTAAAGAATATAGTGTGATTTTTTTTCTTCTTATTAAAACAAGTGCAGTTTAAAGCAATAACATTCAGACAACTCAGCCTTCCAATTTCTGGTCACAAACTGCTTTAGATGCTTGGGATATACTTGCTAATTACTGAAAATACAGCTGAATTACTTTTTTATACTATTGGATAATTTAAAAAGAAATCTTCACACCACAGAGTTTATTACTTATATTGTGTAACACGCTTGTGAATTCTGAGGCTTTGCTACAGTCTTTAAAAACAGTGCAATTTAAAAAAACAATGTTATTGTATGAAATTCACTTTAAAATTACTGGGCATCTTAAAACAGAAGAGAGCACAAATTACCAAAGGCAGTAGCTATATTGCATACTTGACTAAAGCCAACTTCATCAACTAAAAATTTCTAAGCCTTTATTGCATATTAATAAAAGAAATCTTTAAAATTTTGACTATACAGCAATGTAAAATTTTGAAAAATATTAAACTCCTATTTCTAGGGATAGTTGGTATAATGAAAAAAAGGAGGATGAGTATTGGTATGCAGCTTCATACCAAAACACAGACTTATTTCTGCAAAACACCAACACTGAATAAAAAAGATGGCACAATCCTAGCAGGCATTTACAAAGTTTAGGACATAACTCTAACAGTTTACTTAAATAGGATTTGCTGAAAGACTGCCTGCATCTTTCTACCTTTTGCTTTTTGTTCTGTCACTGTGGTCCCTGTCTTTGTGATGTCTGTCTCTGGTCTTTTCACTTTCTCGCTCTCTATGTTTCTCCTTACTTTTCTCTCTTTCTTTATCCTTTTCATGTTCTTCACTTTTAGGTTTATCTGTCTTTTTTTCTGGATTCCTACTCTCCCTAGAGGATTTTCCATCAGATCCCTTATCACCATGTGAAAGTCGTAATCTTTCTTTGTCTCTATGTTCTTCCTCTCTGCTTTTTCTTTCTCTCTCCTTTTCCTGGTTTCTGTCTCTGCGTCTATTCCTCTCAGAGTCTGGCTCCCAGTATTTTTCAGCATTCCACTCTTTTTCATGTCTGTCTTTCTTTTGGTGGTGGGAGTCACTATAAAATCTTTGCCTATGTTGCTCATTTTTCCCCCTACTTAACCCTCTCTCCAAATGTTCTTGTCTCCCCCAAGGGTCACTATGACGTCTTTCTGGTCTCCTATTGTCTTTACTCTGAAAAAAGTTCTCTGGCCCGGCAAATCTTGGCTGTTTATGAGCCAGTGGTAGCCCTTGTGACATGGGCCCAACATAATGCGGTGCCTGACCTGACAAATGAATAACAGGTGGCCATGGCATCATGGAATTTTGAGCAAAGCCAAAACCTGGTGGAGGAAGAAGTGGAGGTGGTAGATGAGGAGGAAATCCAAACAAGGGGCTGTTCTGTGGAGGAAAGTTAGGAGGTACGGGTGTTTGAAATGGAAATCCAGGTGGATTAGATTTAGGTGCCTGAAAACTATGTTGCTGAGACCTAACTGATGAGAAGTTTCCACCTGCAAGTGAGCTGGGGATTTTGGAAGTGAATTCAGAACGAGAAGAATTTTCTGTTTCAAAATGAGATGAGGTTGTTGCTGGTCCTCTTCTAAATGGCTGCACCGTTTCAATATTTTTCATCACTCCATCTTCCTGCAACTGTTTGGTCTCTTCTGTTTGTGAGGAACATGCGTTATCTGCCTTTGTTGCAGATTTGGTGTACTGTGGCTCACATGCTGGAATATCACTCTGGCATGAATTTAAATCCTTCTCTCCGGGTGGCTCTTTATCTTCTACTTCCATCTGCTCACTTCTTGAAGCTCCTAAGTGTTCTTTATCTTGTGAATGACCACATACATTTTGCTTATCTTCATTTTTGCTAATGTCACCTTCCTTATTTTCTCCAGCATTAGTTTGTTGACTGCGTCCAGCTGCTTGTCGTGGGTCCCTTTTAAGATTAATGAACTGTGGAGATTTGGAGGTATTAGCAGCCATACCTTCAGCAGTACCTGTGCTAACATTATTATCATCACTAATTTTACCTGAATTTGAAGAGCAAGAAGAAAAGCTAGAATCTGTGGTTCTTTTGATTTCTTTTGCAACAGTCTCTTTGTCAGACAGCTGCCACTTTGGGTCAATTTCTTTACCTTCCTCAGTTTCTCTGCTCTGTGACTGAGCAGATAAATTTGCTAAAAATGCTTCCGTAGAAACATCTGGTGGTTTACCCTTAAGGCTAAGGCCTATCAAAGTTCCTGCAGTTCCTGGTGAACATGCAGTCCCTTCAATTGGTGTATCCACTGTAACACTGTCATCTGTAGTTTCTTGTGCATCATCTAATCCAGTTTTAGTTTCTTCATCAGCAGTAAATTCATCCACAGCCATTTCTTCTTCTTTTAAGGTTGGTTGCTCATTTAATAAAGGTATTTCTCCTGTTTCACACTGGTCCACAATTGACTGATTCTGTTCATATGTCTGTCCTGTGGTACCTAAAAGACTTTGAAGTATGTCATCTACTGGCAGTGGTTTATTTGCCAGCTCAAGAGTAGAAGGCTGATTTTCCCAACCAACCAGAACTCCAGGAAGAAATCTTAGAGGCTTTGGTGGTTCATGTTTAATGCTTTCTACTAAAGGTTCAATAACTGTTGGATTTTCTTCTGTATTAGATTGATGGAGTTTATTTCTCTGTTTATGCAGCACAGTTGAGAAGGAATTAAAAAAATCGTTTTCTTCTTCCTCCTCTTCTAATACCAGTTCAGTTTGAGAAACTTCAGGTTTGCATGGTTTGATTTTTTTTTCTGGTGGCAAGTTGCTTGGAACACTTTCTGGAATTTCATCCACAAAGCTAGTGCTAGTGGTAGTAACAGCACTCATCTGTCTCTTCATTTTTTGGCGAATTATCAATCCCAGTAACAGATTTGGTCGATGTAACTCTATCCCTGCATAAAATCATAACAGTAATTAATAAAATTCACTTAGCAGAAGAAAAGTATTTGAATGAAAAAGAAGCCTATATTATTGTCTACAGAATTCTACAGGTAGGCTATATCAGTTTCTGCTGTTGCTATGCCCAAGGAGGACAAAAGGATCAGAGAAATGAATTTCAGCCATCTAACCTATATGTAATGGGATCATTTCTTAAAGCTACACCTCTTTCACCTAAGGTCTCATCTATACAAGCAGCTTGCATTGGTTTAAGTAAAAAAGGCTTTAAAATTAATTTACTCAAGTCATTACTTGCAATATATCATTTACTCAAATCCAAGACAACTCCCAATTTAAGACAACCTGAATAATTAAATTCTACACAAGGAAAATTGCCCCTTGTCTTCACTTAGTTGTGGAGAGCTATGGAGAAGTCCTTTTTCTTCCCTTGGAGAATGTGGCACTGTTGTGCTTCAGCCAGGGGGGAAGGGTGGGGCTTTGAACATGTAGCTGCTCATAGCACTTTGGGTTTTTTTGCAATCCCACAACATATACTGGAGACAGACTTAATTTCATCCTCACATGCTCCCCAGAAAAAAAAATATCCCACTGGTGGGAAAGGAAGTTTCTTAGAAATCCATGTACCCAGTTTAATTGACTGTTATGACTCCTTTTGAGTTTTGATGAGGCTAAAGTTCTGACTAAGGTGTTTCAAATCCAACACAAACTCATTTATTTGTGAAAAAAAAATTACATTTTTTAACTGAAGTGGAGAGTGCAAAATAAGTAAACAATTTCAGAATCTTGCATTTGAAGTTGTCTGCCAATTCTCATCCCTCTTAATATTTCTTTGTAATTAATTTATCCTGTAAGGTTTTTAAGAAAGAATTGTCTTTTTATTACTTAGAGTACCTAGGGTATTTTGGATACTGTAAAAATAATTCTTTAAATTACAATGTAATTATAGAACTAAGAGTGAGTGTGAATGATGGAATGGCTTCTTTCACAGTTCATTTGTACTGCTCTATAGACTGAGACATATTAAATAGCAAATATGCTTCCTCTATTTCACATGGCAGCATAGGTTGAAGTTAATTCATCTCAAATTTTTTCAGGCAAATTGTTTAAAATACAGCATCAAAGTAGTCTGGTGTATTGGAAACTAGTTGGCAATCTCTTAAGATGTTCATGTAGCACCAGAACTTTTAATAAATTCATACCTGAACAAGATGTTTGGTACTCATGATCAAAAACACAACAATTTTTCAGCTATATTTCATTTTTTCAATCATTGTGGGAAGTGCTATTACATATACATTTCCAAGCCATGTGTTGTATATACTTACCAGGCCCATCAAAAGGCACAAGATGATGTGGAATTTTGTCTGAGGCACCTAAAGGGATGAGATATAAATCTTTCACTTGTTTCATGTTGTTGGCAGCCACACCATAACGCTTTCTGCTACTAAAGTATGCAAATAGCAAAGTGTAGGAAATCTGATCCTCTTCAGTTACAGGGGTAAAGCGAACTACACAAATTTCCTGTTTAAAAAAGGAAAAGAAAAAAAAAGATGGTGAAAAATCTTTAAAACTATTTATTTCCTTAATTAATTGGTAACTAGTTTTCATCCAAGCATCCAGAATAAAGTCTTGTTTATATTACAAGCCTTCTGCGACAGGACACCTGTCAGGGTGTGTCCTCATCTGTTCGGTTTCTGCCGGAGGCGTGCAACACCACTACAGCAACTCTCCTAGTAGGCCCCTGGTACACACCAGCAGTTAAAGGGTATGTGCATGCCATCAAAAAGTGCAGGGACATCTATATACACTTTCTGGCAGCATTCCTGTAGAACAAATAAATGACAGAAGCCTTCTGCCATTTGCAGGTTTCACAATACTTTGCGGGCAGAATACAGGAGTTCTGCCATCACAAGGCAGCTGTGAGTGTGAAGGACTTTGTAAAACTGTGATGTGAACTAAAGAAAAAGGAACCAAGTCTTAAACTGAAGAGAAGATGAAGGAAAGAAATTAAAGCATATGAGACAAGGATAAAAAGTCTCTGAAGCAATGAGGGACTGAAGAAAACAGAATTAATAAGAAATTAATAATGATTACAGTACAGGACCAAAGTTGAAACACTTTCTATGAATTTGCTGATTCTTATATGCCTGCTTTGTTAGAACACAGACCAAATATTTTCTTCCAAAAGAGATTAGGAAGCTGTATTTTGAACCATTTTTGATGTCTGAAATTTCAACTGCTACAGGGAAAAGTCAGCACAAAAACATTGAGTCATACGGTTGGAAGTGACCTCAAAGGTTAATCTAGCTCAACCACCTTCATGAATGCAGGAATGCTATGCCTATCTATTACTCTTGAAATCCTCCAGAGAAAGAGATACCACAACTGCCTGAGCAGGTAGGTGACAGGTAGGTGCTGCAAGCCCCACCACAGTCTGTTCTGGAGCACACTAGGCAGAGTGAAGGGGGACAGGTTCTGCTCCAGATACCCTACTGCCTAGAGGACTCCAGGAATTAGAAGGGTGGGGCCACTCCAGGACATCTTTTTACAGCTGCTCTGAATATCAGATGTTAAACGATCTGGGTTGTAAGTTTTCTTGTAGCCAACAGAATACAAAGAAGTGATGTAGTATCATGTCCAGATCCCTCTGACTGCTCAGCCTGAATAATTAGATATCCACCGACAGCTGGGTCGAATGGAAGCAGCTTTTTGTACAAGTCCAGAGGGAGGCTTAAATTCACATCTCTGGGTATTCAGCAAGGGTGTGGACAAACTCACATTTTAACAACTTCAAAAGGGGATGGGAAGCTGCTGCTTGGGAGGATACTGTAGCTATTATGATTAAAATGTTATATCTATGTGAGCCTGCAGCAATATAAGTTAGCTAAATGGCTCAATCTTTATCCTGAATGAAGCAGGAGTAAAGATGGTTTTGATGCAACAGAACTGGATAAGCTACAGAATCACACAGACCTAGCAGCTGCTTTGAGCAAGTTGTTGCTGAAATCTAGAAAAAACAAATCTGATAGGTGCCTCAACTGGTGGGAAGCCAATAATCTAACACACAATACTGGATGCTTCTTAGGGTATGTTGCCAGGACAGCAGTAGGATGCCCTGGCCGAGACATCCCTGTGTATGATCTTCTATCCACTCTCACAGTCCAAACCTGGAAATGCACTGGTGGTCCTGTAGTAGTACATCTCATTACAACTGCTCTAGAGACCTTTGTACTTGCAGAAGGGCAACCCTAGAAAGTAGCCTTGCATATTCCTGCATATGTCCTGTGAGAGCGCAGGTGAAGGGGTGGGTGGAGAAGGTGTGGGACATGTAGATGCTTTTGTGTATGGTTCCTCCTTGTAAAGTAATTTGCAGCTAAGCCCGCTCCTTTGCCACGCTGTCCATGTAATACCAGAAATGAGGGACAACAACAACAACATGAATGGTTAAGGGGACTTAAAACATGGGGTGAAAATTAAGAACAAGCCACAGGTCTAAGACTGATGCTCCCTGAAGCCTTTGTCAAATTATACATTTTCAAACACAGATGTCTAAAAATGAGGTATGTACAACCAAAGATGCAAATTAAATTTTTTATCAATAGGCACTCACTTTACATATTCAAATGAGAATGTGACAAGTTTAAAAGTCTGTAAAATTCTAAAACTCATCCAAATGCACAGAAAAAAAAACAACTTCCAGTGCCTGGGGACTTAGAAGGGCCCCAGCTTGCCATCTCTTTGGATAAATGTTCCTTGCAAAACTATACTGAATGCTTGCAATTACAAACCACAGGCCAAGCAACTTGAGTGCAGAGCAGTAAATAGGAACTACTGGATTCAGAACCTGAAAGATTTTAAACACAAACCATTTCAGATAATGTAACATAAGAAATTAAAAAATTATTACTGAAAATCTGCTCAGCGCTGTGCAAACAACCATATAATGTATGCAATTTCCACAGCATTCACAATAGAAGCTGACAAAGATGTGAGAAGGTTAGGTGAGGGGGAGGTGGTGGGATAAAATGTATCAGCTCCCATCTCCAATCAGTCTATAAAAACCAAGTATCCCACAAAATAAGCAAATTTGAGGGATCAAGAGAAAAGAGCCTTCAGGAAAGATTTGAGAGAAGTGAGAAGAGCAGCCCTATCTACCAGTTCAGACAGTTAAGTCTTCAATCATTTAAAGTAAATTACAGTGTTTCTTCCTTACCTTGGTCCCTGAAGCTTTTATTTTTTCAACATACTCCCAAACAGTATGAGGAGATATCCTGCCACCTACTTGAATGCTATCAGGCAAGTCCTGTGACAAATATAAAATTTAAATCTATTTTAGCTATTATATTTTCAAAAGACACTTGACTTAAAAAATTCTTGCAGTTCACATTCTAAGCAGAAGTTACGATAATACGGAGAAACAAAAAGCAGCTTGCATTAAACCGCTGACACCAAAATTAAGATTTCTAGTTTGAATACAAGAATTGTAACTGAATACACAGGTACCCCTTGTACATAACATGGCCTGTACATCATTAACAATAATCATAGCTAACAGCATTTTCAAAGCAGACTCCTAAAGAAAGTATATTGATTTGCAAGTGCAAGTCACTGCTAGAGTCATGATCATATTTAATCAAGGCTCTTATGCAGAAAAGCACTTAAGACACTCCTAGATCAGAGCCTGAATATGTTATTTTAGTTGGTTGAAAGGCTTTTGGGAGCAATGATCTTCATAGAAACATGAAAAGATTTGTACTTTGTCTTTAGTAAACTCTCAAAACTGCATATTTTAATTACATTGACATATTTTTAAAGAACATAAAAAAATAGTTAAAAGTGGCATGGGAACTTCTTGTTCTTAGCCCGTTAGTATCAATGCATGAAAAAAGAGAGATTACATGTTTTTAAAAATGTGTAATCCAATTTAATTTTCAATACCCATGTTAGTTCCTTTTTCAAAATTTTATCTTAGATACTGAAAACAAAAGAGATTGTTTTCTGTTAATGACTGAATTCACTTTCAGACTGTAAGAATACTTGCATTGGGGGAAATAATATTTATTTGTTTAAAAACTGCTTCCATTGAAATTAAAAAATGGAAAATTTCTACAAAATATTAATAATTATTTTCTATAAGTCAGATTTGCTTTAAAAATAAGTCAACTTAAGTCAATTTTATTAATGATGTCTCTGACAATACCACGGCAAGACAGTTTCCTACTGAAAAGTATGTGTGTAAAATGCATTTACTTCAGTTTTCAATGAATTTAAATTCCTACAAACTTGTATTTCTTTCTTACGCTCACCATCTGTTTTGGAGTACTTCTTAGCTAAAGTAATACTTTAACATGAATAACAACACACTAAAAGGACTCATGTATTCAGACAAGAACTTTGAAGTCTCCGTACATTAGTTAAGTCAGATTTCCTTTTTTTTTTTTTAATGGAAATACAAGTTAAGGATAAGTCTGCAGAAGTACCCTGTACCTCTACGAGTGGACAATGGAATGAAAAATGTAGACCTAAAAGTGGATGTTTCATAATGAACAAGTTAAAATTGGATTATAATGTAAACTTATTTGTAATCTTTATTAGCAGTAATGACAGAACAAAAACAATTTTAGAAGTCAAGTTATTGATGTACTAATTCTTTGATACTGTTAGTCTCATGATTTACGATAAAAAGGACTGTCAAAATCATTTATGAAACAATTCATAAACAATATTTTAAAGTAAAACAAAGAATACACAACACATTATATAGGAATTCTGTAACACAACTTTCCTGACTACTAATGTACACTGCATGCCCTGCATTTCACTGAAGATTTACAATACCACAGACTCCTATGGCATAAAGATAAGTAAATGCAACACATTAATAAAGCCTACTTCTATTTGATTGTAAAGCTGATCTCTGATTTTTTTTCTCTCTCTCTCTCTCTTTTTTTTTTTTTTACAAAGGCAACTATTGCAAGGACTCTGAAAGTCCCACCCCACTCTTCTCTTAGATTTTGAAAATATTATTATGGATAACAAATACTTTGCAAATTTTGCTATGAAAAGTTATGTTAAATTCTCATGGTCTGGGTATTTGGCTTATAAAAGTAGAGACACCAAAAACAAAGGATACAAGTTTCTATTATACAAACTGTGCCTGCCTGCACCCAGAATAGGAACCACCAGCAGGCACCCTCTCTCCAAACAATAAGCTGATTGTTTGTTCAAAGAAAAACAATTAAATTTTAATAAACTGATCTAACTAAACTCACTGCTAACCAGAAAACTAATACCACTGAGGCTTTTCTTTCAACAGCCAGCTCTCTCATGCACAATACACTAAGGAGAAGGAAAAGGTATTATTGTGAGTGTGAGTTAAGGCTAGCTCAGTTTGCATAACAGCAGCCTTAGAAGTATTATTATTCAGACTAGTATGATAATTATTTTAACAGGCAGTTTACAGTAATTTAAAATTTAAATACCTACCTTGTAAAAGTATATTGTAACAGACCTAGTTCATCCCTCAACCCCCTGATTATTTGGGGACCCCTATGAGATACCAGGTATTTGAAAGATACTTCCAGAAACACAGCAAAAAGGTACCATGAAAAGCTCTACAGAGATTACATCGCAATGAACCACTTGCTCACTTAAGAAAAATTTCACTGTTAAACAAATAAACCCTAAACTCAGTCCACCAGTATTATGCTTAGTATAATGCACACGCTTCACTTGTTTTCACCACAGCACAACTTTGACCCTTTGAATGTAGTCCCAAATAAACTACAAAGAAAATGAATAAATACATTGTTTTACATTAATCTGTCACTCTTAGTAATACATATAAACACAGGAAAAAGACAATACCTCTGTTAAATATTCAAAAGAGCCAGATACTGGGTATGCTTTGATGACAAACTTCGCTACAGAAGGCATATTGATAAAACCTTTCCAGATGAAGTTCAGTCGAGCCAGGAACAGAGATTCACTTTCAACGGTACCAGGTGTCTCCGATCTAAAGACAAGCGCACAAAAAATAAAAAATAAGGAAAGAAAAGAAATAAAAAAGAAATAATGACTAGAGTCTGAGCCTAGAATTAGGAAGGTTTGCATAGCACTGTTTATGAAAAAAACCTAAATGAAAGCAAAATCTGGAGAATTATTAAGTCTATCCATTTTGTTTTTTAAACCTGGTCTAACTGCCATTCACTTACGGTTCTCCTTCCTTCTCCGTCACTACTTTTGTTCTCCTCCTCAGATGCAGGGGTAGCAGTGGACGTAGTCTTTCTGGACTTCAGGAAGGCTTCGACACTGTCTCTCACCCCATTCTCATTAAAAAACTAGGGGACTGTGGCGTTGACACCTACACAGTCAAATGGGTCGTTAACTGGTTAGAGGGCCGCACCCAGAGAGTGGCTGTGGACGGGTCATTTTCTACCTGGAGGGATGTGGGTAGTGGGGTCCCCCGGGACTTGGTCCTCGGGGCCTGCACTTTTCAACATCTTCATCAGTGACTTGGATGAGGGGGTAAAAAGCACCCTGTTCAAATTCGCAGACAACACTAAGATGTGGGGGGAAGTGGGCACGCTAGAAGGGAGAAATAGGATGCAATCGAACCTAGACAGGTTACAGGGGTGGGCGGATGAGAACAGGATGGGTTTCAGCACTGACAAGTGCAAGGTACTGCACCTGGGGAGGAAGAACCAGCAGCATACCTACAGGCTGGGGAACTCCCTTGTCATCAGTGCACAGGCAGAAAAGGATCTTGGAGTCATTATTGATGCCAAAATGAACATGGGCTGGCAGTGTGGGGACACAGTCAGGAAGGCCAACCATACCTTGTCATGCATCCACTGATGCATCACAAGCAGGTCCAAGGAGGTGATCCTCCCCCTCTACGCGACACTGGTCAGGCCGCAGTTGGAGTACTGCGTCCAGTTCTGGGCGCCGCACTTCAGGAGGGATGTGGACAACATGGAGAGGGTCCAGAGGAGGGCTACTCGCATGATCAGAGGCCAGCAGGGCAGGCCCTACTAGGAGAGGCTAAGGGACCTGAACCTGTTCAGCCTCCACAAGAGAAGGCTGAGGGGGGATCTAGTGGCTGATTTCACTACAGTGAAAGAGGGGAAGTGGTGGCTCCTACCCTGGGGGTCTTTAAGAGGAGGTTAGACGAACACCTTGCCGGGGTCGTTTGACCCCAGTACTCTTTCCTGCCATGGCAGGGGGTTGCACTTGATGATCTGCTCAGGTCCCTTCCGACCCTACAAACTATGAAACTATTAATCCTTTTTTTCCCCACTAGTAACTTCACTTCTCTATTTTTATTACCCTCATATTCCTAACATTCACCCCAGTTCTAGATGTTCCTCCATTACTGAGTCCACCAGTACAAATCCAACTCTTACATCCATATCTGCCGCTGCCCCATCTTCAGCTCTGATACCCTCTGCCCTAATTCATATTCCTCCATCACTCCACCATCATCTCCAGGCTTTTCAAGACACACCACTCCTCAGGTTGCACCCATTCCCTCTCTCCTCCTCTTTTCTCTCTGCTTCTGAACCACCTAATTCCATCTCCAAAAAAATGGACCTATTCCATCACAAGCATCCTCTTCAAATCTCATGCCTTCAGTTCTTGCCTCTTGCAGAGACCTAGACTCTTCTGTATACTTGCTTCCACTACCATCATCTCTTAGTCCAACTATACATTACAAGGTTTTCCAGCGCAGCTACAACAGATAAGAATTAAAAAAAAAAAGAAGAAAATCACACCCCAAGCTGCAAGATACAACTAGAGGTGCACCAATATATTGGCTGGATAGGCACCGATAAAAGGAAAATTAATATGATCAGCTATCAACTTTTTTTGGTCGATGTAACCACTGTTCTCTGGTAATTTAATTATGCTGGGGCCCCCGGATGCCTGCGTTCCCTCTTGCCCATGGGTCCAGGGCCCCCAGATGCCTGGGTTCCCTCCCATGAGCCGGGGTGACCCCAGATACACCCCCAGACCCTCACCCGCAGGTTGGGCTGGGTTGGAACAGAGCAGCTACCATGGTGTCCTGGGAGCTGGTGCGGTGCAGACTGTGTGCTGGAGCTGGGGCAGGCTCTGTAGAAGGTGCTGAAAGCCGCAGACATGACTGCGGCAGGTGGAGCTGAGCTGCCTAGCCCAGTCCAGAGTGACTTAACTCATTGTGCCCGTAGGTCTGCACCCAGGGGCAGAGCCTGGCAGGGGCCAGGGTAGCTGTTCCCCGCTGCTGTGTGCAGCAGGGTCCTTCCCATGATGGGAAGGAAGCCCCGGGGGGGGGCATGCTTTAATTAAAGCAGTTTGGAGAGCCGCTCTAATGAAAGTAACCAGAGACCACCCAGCCCTCGACACCCTCAGGCTCAGACAGCTGGCAAGTGGCATGGGGCACTTTTATATGTGCTCTGGCCGGAGGGTGAGGGAGGGTAGCACTTTAATTAGTGTTGCTGACAGCCGCTCTAATTAAAGTGCTGCTGTGTCTCCTGTATCAGCATTCCCACGTTTAGAAATGGTGGTGGAGGTGCTTGAACTGCACCTCGTTCAACAAGCTTTATTACTAAATATCTGTTATCGGATCCGTATCAGCCAATATGGCTGGTTAATAACTGGCTATCAGTGCTGGCCAAGAAAATCTTTATCGGTGCACCCTTAGATACAACTATACAGGAAAACTAGTGTAAACAGTTATGCTGATGGAAGAATACTTTGGACAGTTTACTTTATGGGGATGTAATGTACCCCCACAGGCAGGAAAAATCCTTATCAGAATACACTTCATCTTTGCTAGAGGGCTCTGCTGATAGTTAAGAAGTACAGGTATAGTCGCAGACGCTCT
>NW_005842482.1:1115670-1125222 GCF_000455745.1 Alligator sinensis
CTCTTACAGTCCTCTCCCTCTCTCATGCTCCCCACTTGAGCTCAGACTAAGGTAGGGATGCCGAGATCCTCTCCCTTTTATTTCCCTTTCCAGCCACTGATTCTTTTTGTCCCACTCTTCATATCTTTTGTGCACTCCTCCATCCAAACTCTTCCCTTTTCTTCCCCTTCATGTTACTGCCCTTCTCCATCAATTCCTTTGCAAAAACCTTCCTCTCTAATTTCAATTCTTGTAATTTACTTTTCAACTCCTACAATACCATCCTTAGTAACTTCAGCTTCAAAAATTATGACCAATTTGATCCTTTAGTTACATGTTTTTTCATTATCATCTCATTTGTTCAGCAGCCTCATTTAAATCTCCTACTACTCAGTAGGGTCAATTTCTTTCAAACTGTGTTCTTTAATATCTTGCTGCTGAATTCCTTCTCTCCGACTGACTGATTCTAACATCATCTAGCCCCTCCACTCTTCACACCATCAAAAAGTAGAGGTGTATTGGTCCAATATCAGATGAGCACCAATATCACTCTTCTTCCTTTTACTGATGTTGAGTTTTTCCATGTTTCACACACCAACAGCCTTGACTTTTTTGCCCTTCTCACTCCTTAAGTCCTGACTGACTGCCAACATCTGCCTCCTCTCATCCTGTGGAGCATTTCTGGCAATATCCCATGATCAAGTGATTTCCTCCACTACAGATTTGTTCTCTCCTCCTTCAATTCTACTGTCTTAGTTAAGCAATTTTGAAACCTAATTGAATCCTGCACTGCAATCTCAGCTGCCTTTTACAATCATTTTTTTACTCTACTAAGACTCATCGTCCTTTTCTCCTGTCTCCATAGGTGGCATGGTGACCTTAAAAAAAAGACCATTTTAATGGAGAACAGGATGTGTTACTGGTCATATTTAGGGACTACTGAAATCACAATTTCGTGTTTTTTGCAGAAAAGACGAAATCATATGTTTTCCACGGAAAACAGTGGGCTCTGCAATTTTGGCAGTTTTGCTGAGAAAAACAAACAAACAAAAAACCCCCAAGAACTTGCCAGCAAGCAGAGAAAAGAACAGGAAGCCCTGAAGTTTTGGAACGGGGGTGGGGGCAAGGAGGAGGGGGCTGCTCACAGCAGGTGGCTGGGAGGCTGCAAGCAGCTGCACCTGGATCCATGGAGCCCCAACCTGGCTCGTTGCCAGTAACGGGTGCCCCAGCCCCTTCCCTACTGTCCACCCAGAAGTGGGCGTGCACCCCCTGCTGGCAATGAGCTGGGCTAGGGCTCTGCGGACCCCAGTGCAGACGCTTGCAGCCTCCCAACTGCTTGCCACAGCTGGCCCAGGCCTGGGCCCAGGCAGGCCTCTGCTGCTGACCACAGTCTGGGGTGCATGCAAGCAGCTACATCCAGGTCTGTGGAGCCCCAGCCTGATTGACTGCCAAGGTGCAGGTGCACCTGCCACTGGGGCAGCCAGCCAGAAGGGGCCGGGATTGCCCCCAGCCCCTTTCCCGGCATCCATCCCAAGGCACATGTGCAAAGTTTAACTGAATGCTTAGATTGGGGATGGCCCAAAACTACAGCTTAATTACCCTGATTAACCTCAGGGAAGCCATTAATCTATGCTGAATAACATGTGAATTAATGGTTTCCCTGGGTTTAATAAAGGCAATTAAGATGTAGTTTCAGGCCATTTGCCAATCTGCAGGGAGGGATGGGACTGCCAGGGCTCCTCAGACAGAGGCATGGCGGGGGGGGGGGCTGCCATAAGACCGCTTAGGAGAGGCCCCCGCCATAAGCCCGCTAAAATGGAGGCTGGCCTGCCATTTACCCGTGAAATCAGCTGCTTGCCTTCTCAAGTTGGGTAGATCCCTAGTCATATTGCAATTTTTGGAGGAACTATTCATGTGGCTTAGTTGTTCTCCAACAAATAGCTTGTTACTCTATTGCAATCATATTATCAGTCCGATTTTCCTACTGATCCCAGATTAGATAAAATGCTCCTGATCCCAGAATACATAAAATGTAAGCCTGTCCTATAGTTTCAAAGCAATCCCATTATAGGTAAAACACAGACAAAACCATGAATGGATGCCAAGGTATCCCTCAAGAAGCAGAGCAAGCTAAAAATGGAATTCTTATTCCAATCATTCACAAAATGAATACGAATTAAAAATTTTGATATTTCCTGCAGAATGGAAATTTCAGGCATCTCAGCAAACCTGGAAGCTGGGTTTCCAGACTGCCTAGAAGCAGGTAATGTTGTGATGCCCAACTCCAAGGTAACTTTGCCTGGCAGCAGTAGCAAAGCCAGGAAACCCAGAAACTCTACCTTGTTTCCATCTGGATTTCATGAAAACACGCAAATATTTTTTACCCTAAATTCTATAGAATTCTATTTTAAAAAACCCAACATATAAGGCTACCTTACAGCTACCACCTAGACAGACATTTAATGCTAGGCAATGTTTGGGTATCTTTCCTTAACATGACTTAAAAACCTACATGTCAGATGCACCACCCCTTTAAATAACATTCCTGCCAGTGACCCTAACTCCACACCCACAAGCCCCTGGTCCTGCAGGTGTTCCTCACTCCCAAGCCACAGTCTCCCAACCCACAGGCCTCTGCCTCCCCACTCCAGCCCTGCCAGAGGGGGCTCGCAGCTGCCCCCATCCCGCTTGGGCCGTACAGCGATGGCTGCAGCGGTTCTGGCTCACATGGGCTGCAGTGGAACAAGTCCAGTCCTGCCATGGGCTGGAGGGAGGAGGGGAGGCCTGCGGCACCCACCCTGCCCTGGGCTGGGGCTCTTGCACTGTGCCAGGCAGCTTGGTCATGGCCCCTCCCAGCCCTCCCCGCTGGCAAGTATGGGCACCAGACCTGGTGCTTATCTGCACCCAGATGGCTGGGGCTGCTCCCACAACCCTGCCTGGCTGTGTGCCAGCTACATGCGTGTGTGCATGCAGATGCACATGCACATGCACCTGCTACCTCTAATCACCCCAAGCAGTTCTTGCAGGCTAGAATGCTGCCAGCCTGCAAGGGGAAACCCATGCTTTCCCAGTTTTCTGGGACATGCTCAGGACCCTTTCAAATACTGTTGGAATGCACTTTTGGGTGGCAACCCATGGGTTGAGAAACACTGCTCTAAGGGAGCCCAAAAAACAGCCACTTTTTGCTCGCCTTAGATGGAAAGTTCTATGTTTAGGTAGCCCTCAATATGCAAGCACGACTAAAATCTGATTCCTTAATTATGGTATAATAATAAGGATAACCGTTGAAGCAATTGCTGTGATGTTCTGGAGGCCAAGAAGGTGCATTTGCAGACAGGTGGGTCTGATGGTGGATATACTAATGTCATAGGACAACTGTTTCACTAGCTAGAGGGTAAATCATGTTATCTTGTTTATTGATATAAAGCATGAAAATGGTTTTGCCCAGCATAATCAAGATGCGATATCTCGGAGTAAGGCAGAGAAGGCCTTTGCAAGTTTTTCCCCCCCCTTGAATTTCAGCACACTGATGCACACTATAGCAAGGGCTATACGAGTACTCAACATAAAGAGATTACAGCAGATTTCCCAAGGCAATAAATGAGGACATTGTTTGAAAGAGAAAAGATAGGACAATAGTAGCAGTCTACCCAGGATTTTGGAGACATGAGTTCAATTCCCTGCTCTTTGTCTTCCTGAGTGACCATGAACCCAGCTGAATGATGGTTTTTCCCTACCTGATAAGACATTATAAGAATAAATGTTATCAGGCAATATGGTAATACAGTAGCAAAGAATGCAGAGCCATATTTTCTCGTTATCGTACCACATTTTCTCACATACAACACACATCTCTTTCCCCAGAAATCAGACCCCTGAAACTGGGCAGGGAAGCTGTTTTCTTCACTGGAAAAGCACACCTGAAGACTGTGCATACCATGCAGCTGCCAAAATGGCTGTTGCTTGTGTATGGCTCAGAAAGCTGAAGGGGAGGAATTCTGTATTAAACCTCTCGCAATCATAGCTTGTGCTTGAAAGAGGAACTTCTATATAAGAACTATCAGTGCTGCTACTGACCTTGCAGGGGCCTGGGGCCTAACCTTGTTTAACAGAGCAAGTCCTCCTGTAAACACAAGTCCAGGAAGCATGGCATCCCAGGAGACAGTCAGGGTGAGGTAGCAGGGACCAGGAAGCACTTGTTGTCTGCTGCCTCATAGATTCATAGATGCTAGGGTCAGAAGGGACCTCAGAGGATCATTGAGTCTGACCCCCTGACAGTGGCAAGAAAAAGCATTGGGGTCATGTGACCCCAGCCAGGTGCTAGCCCAGCCTCAACCAGACCGCTGGGATGCCACACTTCCTGGACACTATGCTCCCAGGAGGACTTATTCTTTGTCATATGGTCAGCCATTACTCTGGAACACCCCCCCCCCTCCCCCACACACATTCTGACTTCCAAAAGGTGCAGGTTTTATTTAGGAGCATGATGTATGTGAGAAGAGATAGTAAAATACCACATGAAATTTTAAAAAATTGATAAACCAAAAGATATGAGAAAAAATTCGAATCATATTGCAAATGTCAAGTTTAGTCCACAACATGCTTTATCTTTGACTACGCAGTAGACAAGAACCAAGAAAAAAGTGTACTGCCCTTTGTTCCCTTGATGTAGAGGAAACAAAGGGAGGGAGAGCTACAGTGAACTTGTGTGTGCTTATACCAGTCTCCTCAAGTCAAAAGCTGAAGAGCGAGCATATCAAGTAAGAATCTGGATATTAAGAATTCTTAAAAAGTTTAGGTTTGAAATCACTCTTACCTATACACTACTTATATAAAAATATAATGAATTTACAGCAGCAGAGAAACATGCCCAAGAAGAAAGTAGTTTTTAATCTCAGCTATGCACATATGCATGGATTATGCATTAAAAACAAGCACATAACATAAAAAAAAAAACCAACCAGACAAAAAGCCTTACTAAAAAGACCTCTCTATGAAAAAAAACCAAACCCACAAGCAAATCCCAATCAAACAAAAACCTGGAGTTCCAATTTCACAGTGCTAGGTACTACTGACAAGAACTTCATTTACTCGGGACTTCTGAAATTAAGTCCTAAATAAACCCACCCTGAAAAAAAAATCAAGTTCGATGGAGAAGTCACTAAATCCAAAGACCAGCAAACTCCCTACAACACAGATCTACACATTCTAGCTAAAAACCCAAGCAATAGATACCTTTATACCACTAAAACAATACAATCAGTCAATGCAATCTTTATTATTAAACTCTTTCTTTATATTTGTTTGCCACATCCTTTAGCAGTATGGTCTGCTATTATTTTTAGTAAACATATCCTGGATCAATTTAATGGAGATAAAGTATCTGGAAACTGAAATTTAGGGTTTTTTGAAGTTTTATTGTAAATTAAAGTCCTCACAAAAACAACATTTTTTATATCTTTTTTTGTTTTGATTTTCATTTTGGTTAATTTTACAAGAGCTATTTGTCTGTAGCAGTAATGATATATGCACTTTGCACTGCATGAAGGGACAAGACAAATTAAATTCCTTAAATATACAGACAGACTGATCACACAGCACTTTATTTATATTTTGCACAGTACTCAACCTTTTTGACCAGTGGGGCAGATGAGCAGTGGTCTGGATCTGGCTAGCAGGCCCAATCTAGCACCTGGCACAGACATGGTGGGGCCCCATCCAACTCCACAGAGTGGGGGGTGGGCATGCAGACCAGCTCTATTATAGCTGCCCAGGGGAAACGGGCTTGGCCTTGCTCCATGAAGGGGAGGGGGCATGACCTAGGCCCAATCCAGCCCTGTGCGGGTACAGAGGAGGGGCTCAGCCCCATGAGGAAGCTGAGGTAGGAAGGAGGCCTACCTCAGCCCCAAATTGGCTGAGCAGAGAGAAGGGGATGTGGCCCAGCTCTGCAGAAGGAGAGGAGAGGAGAAATGGATGTGAGCTGGCCCCAAACCAGATGCCCGGAGAGAGGGGGCATGGTCCAGCCCTGCAGTAAAAAGGGGATACAGCCCAGCCACACAAAGGGACTGGGGCATGGCTTGGCCATGCAGCAGAGGTGGGGGGAAGGAGGCTCCAAACCGCCTAATGGGATTTGGGATTTTGGCACCGGGAAGGAGTGGCAATACTGTACTCTCACTGCTCTCTCACTGCCAGACTTCCTGACCCATAGGGTGCCTGTGAACCACATTCCAAGGCTCCATGGGCTGCAGGCCAGAGGTTGAACACCCCTATCTTAACACATTTCATGGGTATAAATGATCTTTGCTTGAAAATGAATCATAACTATTCTTTAAAAAAAAATCTCAGTTTTTTAGTTACCTTGGAACAGATGATGCTGGTTTTGACAACTCCTGTTTATCATCTTCTAATAAATCTGAAGCTAAAATATTTGATGTTGATGAAAGTGCATCTGCTATGCTCTCTGCTTCATTGTCCGATTGTTTACGCGCAACTCCAACAGACACTTTAAATTTTTTTGCAGATAGGTCATCAGTAGGAGGCGCCATTCGACCTTGAGAAAAGTGAATTGGAAAAATTATATATACTAGTAATAATAAAGAATTAGATTTTACCTGAAGGGAAAAGAGAGAGAAATAAAAGATACCAGATACCAAAGACACATGAACTAAACAAAAGCTGGAGCAAAAGTGAAACTGGCATGACTTACAAGGAGTTACTTTTCTAACTGTTTCTATGAAAAACATTGTTGTGGCTTGTGACCATTTTAAAGTTGCGGGGATAAAAAAAAGAAGGAACCCAAAAGAGAAAGAAAAGAAAGATACCGTTCCTTCTTCCTGGTCTGTAAATTTGATCTAAAGATGTTTATCTATATTTCTAAGTTGTGAGATCATAAGTAATGAGTACAATTATTACATTTTAGTATGCGTTTTTAAATTACCTATGCAGATTTTACAGTTGAGATCAAAAAGATGATTTTTGTGTTGACTTGTTGTATCTGAAGATTCATTATCTTCCTTATCTTTTTCAACTTCCTCTGTCTTTTCAAACAGCTTAACTGTACTGGCTTCCTATTGAATGTCAAACAAATCTCAGTTAATGAAAGAATGGACAATACATTTGTTCTGTTAGGTACTCCAAATAAATGTTATTCTAATTACCTAAAAGCAATGAAAAACCCAGAAATGCTCACTGTTCTCTTGTTTGGAAGCACTACACTTTTCATTTTCTTTTCATTTTCAAACCCGTAAGAAAAAATAGTCAATGTTTATGATTCTTCCAGTCTACTCAATGAAAGTACAGCTAAATGCCTAAAATTGTTGCCAAAATTCATCAGATAAAGAATAGCTACTGTATATAACTGAAAGCATTCAAATGACGGGAGCAAGAGAGACAGATAATTGCTTTTCTGCATTAAAGAAGTGTGCATTTACACACACACACACACACACACACACACACACACTTAAATTTAGTGTATCCAGTATTTAGTTGCACTAAACTGGACACTAAACTACATCCTGTCCCTTTAAATTCAAACAAAAGATTTTTTCTTAGATTAATAATACCTCCACCTTTTTTTTTTTTTTACCTGAATTTCCATAACATCTTCTTGTTCCTTAACTGGAGTTTCATTTTCAATTTCTATTTCTCCTTTGTGAGTAATTTTGGTGATTGGTCGTCTTTCTACCTCTCTCTGCTCTTTCTCAATCATTTCAATTGTCTATAAAATATTAACATTACATACTTTACACACAGACAATCAATTAAATGTGGAAAACCCCAAGTAATAGAAGAGGAGAGACATGCACATATGCAGTACAGAAGGTCATATCTTTATTTGTGGTGCTACTAATCATCAGTCATGTGTTAATTTGCAAGGAAGTACCTCCCCACAGCTTTCATTACATGATATTTTAAGTTTCTAATAACCAAAAAATTCTCTGCTAACCCTTTATATATAAATAAAAATTACAGAAAAAAAAGAAGATGCGGCATCTTCCAACATTTTGATTTTTATCACATAACTAAGTCTCTCACCTGATAAAAGAGTATTTTAACTATGGCCATGGACAGATGTTCATTTCTAGCACTAAGAAATTCTGTGAAATTCACAGCAATTCATAGTGCTAACCCCCACCCTGTTTGGGAGTTGGAACATAAATGCATTCCAGGCCCCTGGCTAGAGAGCTGCACAGGCACGCGCTGTGCAGAAGTGCATGGGGTAGGAGGCAGACATGCCCAAACTCAGATGAGCCCTGGAGAATGGCCCCTGGCCTGCCTCCCACATCCAGATTTTTCCAACAGCTGAAAAAGGACAACATGGTATAGGGAATCCTTATTGCCAGGCTCCGACTGCTTTCCTAGAGAGTAAAGTCTTGTAAAGCTAGGCTTCCATGCCTCTGAGGGGAATTTGTTATGGGAGGGGGTCACAAAGGTGACTGTCTGCTCCCTGCCCCCCCAATCCTGCCCTTCTCCCACAGCAGGAACCCTCCCGAGGTTCACAGCGGGCTCCTGTTGTGGGATAATGGCCCCTGCTCCATGCTCTCCTCCAGGTCACTTGGGAGGGATGGACAGGGCAGAAGGTAACAGCTGCAACAGTGGCAGCATAGCTGGACCCATCCTACTGTGAGACTGCTCCAGCTACAGAAAATGCTCCCTGCCCGTGCACAGATTAATTCCCGGTCTGATCTGAGTAGGAGGCAGATGCCTAGGACTGGTTCCAGCCTGGGGGAATGTCCCCCACTTTTGTACAGACTATGGGTGATCCAGACCTGTCAGTGGCAAGGGGAGCCAGTGCTTTGCCTCTCTCCCTCTCCTCAACACCCAAGAAGCATGAATCCATTCAAGTTAGTAAGGAAGAAGAGATCTTCATGATGGGAATAGGAAGGACTTTCTTGCAGAGTAGCCCATTCTCTTCCACAAGAAACCCACTGAATAGCCATATGCTCTCTTTGTGCTGAAAAGCTTTCTTAGTTAGAGACAACAGGCAGGATGCTTTCTGAAAGGCTTAGTCCTATGCATATAGAAACATCACATCAGCCAAGCATAAAGATGCTTTGACTCTGGAGTGAAACTGGGGGAAAAAACAGGTGCTTGCTTTGGCTGAAAGAGTGAATTAAGTGACAACCTGATAAGTCTCATTCAACTCTCAGTTGGTCAGTTAAAATACTACAGGAGGGGGAAGTGGGATTTCACCCATACATCTTACTTAGGTAGGAGAAGATGAGGGAACTGACTGCCGGAGACATGAAAAGTGACTATGCCAGGGACATGAGCATTAGGTTTAGATCTTACCAGAGAGACCCTAGTAAAGAAGAACTTTAGAACTGCCATATGAGAAGAGTCCTGGGATAAGAGGGGGCCTCATGGACGGCAATAAAAAGTAAGAATCCTAAAAATCAAGAGATGCACACTAGTTCCCACAGTGCAGAGATAGTATGATGGTAGCTAATGTTATATCCCTGAACTTCAGCTTGCAAAGGAAGATTTTGAGCTTTCTTTCATCAAAGATGGGTCATCATTCCCCTTTCCTTTTAAGAGCCAGGAAATAACTGATTTAGAAACCTTTCCCTA